>NC_134406.1:165062967-165330467 GCF_038048845.1 Mixophyes fleayi | reverse complement strand
ATGTACCTGGACTGCGTAGAGGAGTGGGTCACCACAATATCTTAAAAACCCTGAACTTTTATGAATCGCACCAATAAATGTACCTGGACTGCGTAGAGGAGTGGGCACTGGGCACCACAATAAAATATATAAAAAACCTTCAACAGATCTGCATTACACTACACATACGGCTGCTCCTCCATCCTCTCCATCATATACATGTTGGAGTTTTAGCGTGTGACAACCTCTTGTTTTTG
Organism: Mixophyes fleayi; assembly: GCF_038048845.1. Lineage (NCBI taxonomy): Eukaryota > Metazoa > Chordata > Amphibia > Anura > Limnodynastidae > Mixophyes > Mixophyes fleayi. The sequence goes on along the minus strand of NC_134406.1, from coordinate 165,330,231 downwards.
ATAATGTCAGTGCATTTTGAATATTTTTCAATTTGCCCCACACCACTGAATGTACTTTATCTATGATACGCATCTATCTATCTTGACTGCGTAGTGTGGTGGCCCCGGTACACAATTTGGTACCGAGGCCACAATATAATTAAAAAACCCTCCACGTGTCAGAATTCCACCAAACAAGTATCTGGACTGCATAGTGGGGTGGCCCCGGTACCCAATTTGATACCGGGGACACAATACCTCCATCAACCCTCTAAATCCCACTCCACTGATGGCGGACACCGGGCGCACGTCTAACACCAACATTGCAGTTACAGCCGCAGTTATACGCTTTGCAATAGGGTGACTACTATCGTATTTTGTGGTCATGGCAAACGAGTGTTGGACGGTCAATTGTTTTGTGAAAGACTTAGCGGTCTTACGACTTCCCCTCTGGGAAGATGACCGACTAACAGCAGCAACAGCAGCAGTGGCAGTAGTAGGCGTACCGCTGCAGGATTCCTCGGATGAATCCCGTATTGAGGAGGACTCAGTCTGGCTGCTGACTTGGGCTGCAGGACTGAATCTGATGGAGATTGTGGAGGAAGTTGACAAGGAGGGTGTTGCTGGTGTGTATCCAACTGGACCACGGGATTTAGGTGTCCCTGTACCGATGAGGGTCCTAGCCCCAGTTCCTGAACTAACCACTGAACTATGAAGGTTATTCAGGTGACGTATAAGGGAGGATGTTCCTAGGTGGGCAAGATCCTTACCCCTGCTTATTTGAGCTTTACATAAGCTACATATGGCCATACATTGGTTTTCTGGATTTGGATAAAAATAACTCCAGACCGAAGAGGTGCATTTTTTGGTCTTCTGACCAGGCATGACGATGGGCTTTTTCATCCCATGGACATCAGCTGTTTCCCCCCCTGGTGCCTCATTTACAATAACCACATCACCATCCTCATCATCAAGTTCCTCCACAGCGCCAGCTACATCATCAAAAGGCTCCTCCCGAGCCACCTCTTCCCGTACAGTGATGGGAAGGTCAGGCTTGACAACCACCAACATCCTTGGACTCGCCTTGTGGATTTGTGATAATTTCTCTTTAGAAGGCAGAGTTGTTTGCTGTTTTGTTGCTGACAGCATAACTCTCTTCAATTTTTTGTAGGGGGGGGAGGAGGAGGAGGGCTAAGATCCGTGGGTGAAGCTGAACCACTAGTCATGAACACGGGCCAGGGCCTAAGCCGTTCCTTGCCACTCCGTGTCGTAAATGGCATATTGGCAACTTTACGTTTCTCCTCAGATGATTTAAAGTTTCTCTTTTTGCTACTTTTTCTTAACTTGGGCTTTTTGGATTTTACATGCCCGGTACTACGAGATTGGGCATCGGGCTTGGAAGACGACGTTGATGGCATTTCATCGTCTATGTCATGACTAGTGGCAGCAGCTTCAGCATTAGGAGGAAGTGGGTCTTGATCTTTCCCTACTTTATCCTCCAAATTTTTGGTCTCCATTATATGTAGCACAAGATACTGCAGAATGTGTGAACTTGGTAATATTGCAGTACCAATGGACTTATACTGCTGGATTGGTTTTGCAAATTTGGTTATAATTATTATATATTATTTTTTTTTTAATTTTTTATTTTTTTTTACTTTTTTTTTATTTTTAAAAAACTTGGGAATAGTGGGGAAATAACTATGCCCTTAGAAGCACAGAGCACAGGACACAGCACCACTGGACTGAACAGGACACGGCACAGGACCCAGCAGCACTACGGAACTCAGCAGGACAGAGCACAGGACACAGCACCACTGGACTGATACTGCAGAATGTGTGAACTTGGTAATATTGCAGTACCAATGGACTTATACTGCTGGATTGGTTTTGCAAATTTGGTTATAATTATTATATATTTTTTTTTTTTTTTAAATTTTTTATTTTTTTTTACTTTTTTTTTATTTTTTAAAAACTTGGGAATAATGGGGAAATAACTATGCCCTTAGAAGCACAGAGCACAGGACACAGCACCACTTGACTGAACAGGACACGGCACAGGACCCAGCAGCACTACGGAACTCAGCAGGACAGAGCACAGGACACAGCACCACTGGACTGATACTGCAGAATGTGTAAACTTTGTAATATTGCAGTACCACTGGACTTTTACTGCTGAATGTGTGAACTTGGTAATATTGCAGTACCAATGGGCTTATACTGCAGGATTGGTTGTGCAAATTTTGTGGTAATTAAAAAAAATTAAAGTAGTTTTTGGTATTTTTTAAAAAAACTTTTTTTTATTTTTTTAAACACAGGGGAATATTGGGGAAATAACTATGCCCTTAGAAGCACAGAGCACAGGACACAGCACCACTGGACTGAACAGGACACAGCACAGGACCCAGCAGCACCACTGACCTCAGAAGGACAGAGCACAGCACACAGCACCACTGGACTGATACTGCAGAACACAGCACAGCACAGCACAGCACAGCACAGAACTAAACAGCACAGAACTAAACAGCACAGAGGACCACCTAACACACCCTCCCTCTACCCTGATCAATGCCCGAGTGAAGATGGCGGCGACTAGCGGGGAATTTATAGGATCCGAGTATCGCGAGATCCGACAACGGGATTATGAGTCAGAGCCTCAGTTTCACTTTTGAATTTGGCGCCAATACCCGGATCTGTCTCGGATCCGACTCGGATCCGCAACGTTCGGGTGGGCTCGGATTTCATAAATCCGAGTGCGCTCATCCCTAATATATATATATATATATATATATATGTTAATAACCTGCAAATCACAGGTATATTATTGTATGCACTCATTCAGAAAACTATAGTTCCCCAGAGTGCCTCTGGGAAGTTAAATGCAAATTGTGTCTGCCATTTTTGGGTGGACAGACTGCAAACTACAGCCCAGGCTGCATTCTAGAGTCCAAGAATGTACTAGAAGGCTTCGAGGAGATTCTTGGGGAAAAGGGGAGGTGCCAAAAATGGAGTAGCTAGAGAGAGAATTGATGTGTGTGGTTGCTGACTGAACTAATGAAGGATCTTCCCACAAAGAGCCACCTAATCTATGGCTGAATTGTTGTCCTGAGGGATGTTTGCAGCCAGCCCAAAAAGAAACACCTTTGCGTATAGGAAAATACCTAACTTGCCACTGCCCATGCGATGTCAGCAGGACTCATATGAAGACATAAGTTTCTTTTTTCTTCGCTATGTTCAAGTTATTTAAGTGAGACATCAAACTGTTTTATTAAAACCTCTGACCGGAACTGTAATATTGCTATTGAGAGGTTTTATAGCACTGACTAAAGGATAAATTTGTTTCAGTTAAATCTGTTATATTTAAAGTTATCTACAAGCTGACTGAAACTGCCTAAATTGGATGCTGATGAGAGAATTTCAAGTTGTTTAACCCTACAGTTGCTGGGAGAGAGTTGCATGTTGATGGTATTGTGCTATTAATTCTCTACACTACCGCTACTTATCTGCTGTTGTGGTAGAGCCTTATGCCAGAAGCAAAGAGAATAATCCCACGGGTTTATGCAGTTTTAGCCCTGTGTTCCTTGTTTTCTTCCAACACTACTGGGGGAACCTTCGCCTCTCTACCATACCTCTGGGCCTGTGGAATCCTTCCTTATTCTACTTTTGCGGTACCAACCATCTGCCCCATTACGTGTGTGTGTGTGTGTGTGTGTGTGTGTGTGTGTGTGTGTGTGTGTGTATGTTAGATTTAGACTGCAAGCTCCAATGGGGCAGGGATTAATGTGAGTGAGTTCTCTGTACAGCGCTGTGGAATCAGTGGCGCTATATAAATAAATGATGATGGTGATGATACAGTTAGTATTTAGAGAGGCAACCATTAATTGGCCCTATCCAAAAAAGAATCTTTATTGAGTCTCTGAGCTCATAACTTTACCCCAGGTGGCCTTTATAATGGCATTGATATAGCCAGGGCTGCCAAGAGGAATTCAGGGCCCGGGTACAACAAATTCATGAGGCCCCCCTCATAGTCGAGTAAGCCCTAAAAAAAAATGTGGGTGTGGTCATGCATTCAGGGGCGTGTCAATGCGCCATTGGGGCGTGGCTAGCCTAACAGCTGTGCAAAAAATTTCTGGGGTGTGCTCATACATTTGGGGCGTGGCAATGCGCATATCAAAATCACTGTGTCCTGAATTCACCAGATCGTCACATATGTCCCAGCACTCCTGACTTTTAAGACATCTAGCACCACAGTGTAGTATAGAAAGAATGCAGTGTATACACAAAGACTTCAGTCTTGGCCTGCACCTTACATTGGGCACAACACTCACCAAAAATTGACATTGTCCCTACTAGAATTACAACATTTCACACACTCTGCTGCTCTCTCCTACCTGTTCTTCTCACTTTCACCACCTGTGACTGCTGCTTTCTTTAGTTGCGGCTTGTCGGGATCCTGAAATGTTGGAGGACCTATTTGGGGAAAAAAATGGCTACATTAAAAAAATTACAGCCAGCACCGGCGTTAAATCAATAGCACCCCACAATTAATAATTAGGCCTTCCTCCAGCCCCAACATTAAAATAATAGTATTCACATTTAATAAATAAACCTATTTCCCTTCCTGCAAACAGCCTAGCAATACCTATTTCCCGCAACCATCACTGCCATTAATAAATTCATAGTCACATTTAATAAATAGACCTCATTCTCCCTAAACTCACCCCCATATTCAATAGCCCCCAAACCACCCCATCTTAAATTAATAGTCCCCACTATTAAATGTGCCTCTCCCCTTTTTTTTTAACTCTGTGCTTCTCTCCCTTTTTATTTATTCTGTTTCTCTCCCCTTTTTTTTTTAAACTCTTTCCTTCTCTCCCCTTTTTTATTTATTCTGTGCTTCTCTCCACTTTTTTATTTATTCTGTTTTTCTCCCCTTTTTTATTTATTCTGTGCTTCTCTCCACTTTTTTATTTATTCTTTTTCTCACCCCTTTTTTATTTATTCTGTGCTTCTCTCCACTTTTTTATTTACTCTGTTTCTCTCCCCTTTTTTTTAACTCTGTGCTTCTCTCCCCTTTTTTATTTATTCTGTGCTTCTCTCCACTTTTTTATTTACTCTGTTTCTCTCCCCTTTTTTTAACTCTGTGCTTCTCTCCCCTTTTTTATTTATTCTGTGCTTCTCTCCACTTTTTTATTTATTCTGTTTCTCTCCCCTTTTTTATTTATTTGGTGCTTCTCTCCACTTTTTTATTTATTCTGTTTCTCTCCCCTTTTTTATTTATTCTGTGCTTCTCTCCCCTTTTTTATTTATTCTGTTTCTCTCCCCTTTTTTATTCTGTTTCTCTCCCCTTTTTTTTAAACTCTGTGCTTCTCTCCCCTTTTTTATTTATTCTATGTTTCTCTCCCCTTTATTATTTATTCTGTTTCTCTCCCCTTTTTTATTTATTCTGTGCTTCTCTCCACTTTTTTATTTACTCTGTTTCTCTCCCCTTTTTTTTTAACTCTGTGCTTCTCTCCCCTTTTTTATTTATTCTGTGCTTCTCTCCCCTTTTTTATTTATTGATTCTCTCCCCTTTTTTTATTTATTCTCAGCCTCTCTCCCCCGTTTTTTTACTCTCCCTTCTTTATAGCACTGTCCCTTTCCTCCCCTTGCCTCTCCATTTCTTTAATTTCCCCATCAGCTTCTTTCTTTTTCTTTTCTTCTCTTCTGTCTTCACTTCTTTCTTCTTTCTTCTGCCTTGGTCTTGTCCGGCGCTCCTCACTGACTGACGGGCGTGACTTGATGACGTCACACCCGGCAGTCAGTGTGAATGGAGAAGAGGAGAGGAGGGACGCGGCGCCGCGGTCACATGAGTATTTTTTTGGGGGTTTTATTGTTCCAGCTCCCCCCACCAACGAAGCGACCATCCCGCCCCCCCTCCCCTGGCAAGCCTGGGCCCGGGTAAAATGTAACTGCCCCCCCCCCCTCGGCGGCCCTGGATATACCCTAATTATTGTAAAATTCTCCTAAAATTTTGTTTTGATATTCTCCAGTAGAGGGGGGTTATTAGCTTCATATAGTTTGGTCAACAGTCTCTGCAGTGTGTATACCTAAATATTTAAGTTTAGAGACCTGTCACTTGAAGATAAAGGTAATCACCAGAAACATTTTGGTAGGTCCGAGAGTCAGCTTTATATGTGTTAAGTTGATATAGTTATATACTTCTAGGAACAGATTAGAGAGTAAGTATGGGGAGTTTATAGAGGGTTAGTAGGATGTCAGCGTACAATGCCATATTATGTGTTATTGGGTTGAATTTAGACCAGATGTCACAACCTGTATAATGTTATATAGGGCTTCTGGTTGGTTATCCATGATAACCATAAAATAAGTTTGAAGATTGCTATTGCAGTGACAGGTGACCATCCATACCTGTGTGTAGAAAGAATAAGAGACAAAGGTGATGGTCTAGTGTTTTTACTGCAAGATACATTAGTGTATGGGTTATTAGTTTAGTTTCTGCTTAACCTTTAAGGAGACGCTAAACCAAAAACAAAAGACATCTTCTATAAATAAGCTTTTAATCATTTTCATCACTCTTAAAGGTTTCAAGAGCTTATCAGAACTAAATAAACATAAGATAAATTAGTGATTGTGATAACTCCTTTCCGAAGTTTCACTGACCAACACTGCAGCCAGCCACCTAATACCAGAAACCTCGGATAAGGTAAAAATAATTCATATTCTTGTTTATTTATATAGCGCAAATCATTAATACAACAAAAAAGGTAATAAAATATATCAAATAAGTTAGTGATGAATAATAAGTAAGTAATGAATAATAACAGAGCAATAGCAGAGAATAATATAGTAAGTAATGAATAATAACAGAGCAATAGCAGAGGAAAATATAATATAACAACACAGGATAATAAAAGAGAATAAAAGAAATGGGTAAATGTTCTCTGGGACAAACCATGTTACAATACAAAGGGTGCAAAGTAGTTTATTATTTTGTGCATAAGTTAAATACTGGCTGTTTTTTCATCTAGCACACAAATACTTAATAGCTTTATTACTACACTGAAATTTAAAGTTGATCTAGGACATGCCCTACCCCAACTATAAATCTGTCCCCACATTTTAAATTTACCCCCCCCCCCTCCAATGCAACATGGTTTTGCCCAGGTGCAAATGTTACTCCTTTTTTATGCTTTGCTCTCCTTAATGACTCAGGCCCATAGAGTATAATACACAAGCTGGATTGATTCTGTAAAACCTTTAAATTTATCAGAAAAAGTGTGTGTGTGTGTGTGTGTGTGTATATATATATATATATATATATATATATATATATAATAGTATAATTAGGAGGCACTCACAGGACTTTTCCAGAATATTAAAGCATTTATTCCATTAAAAATTGGAATAAATACTTTAATATTCTGGAAAAGTCCTGTGAGTGCCTCCTAATTATACTATTTTTTACATTCATGTTATTGGAGTTCCTGCACCCAGGCTGGGGAAATATCTACAAACGTGAGTGCCTTTCCTGGTATGTGTTTTATATATATATATATATATATATATATATATATATATATGTTAATAACCTGCAAATCACAGGTATATTATTGTATGCACTCATTCAGAAAACTATAGTTCCCCAGAGTGCCTCTGGGAAGTTAAATGCAAATTGTGTCTGCCATTTTTGGGTGGACAGACTGCAAACTACAGCCCAGGCTGCATTCTAGAGTCCAAGAATGTACTAGAAGGCTTTAGGGAGATTCTTGGGGAAAAGGGGAGGTGCCAAAAATGGAGTAGCTAGAGAGAGAATTGATGTGTGTGGTTGCTGACTGAACTAATGAAGGATCTTCCCACAAAGAGCCACCTAATCTATGGCTGAATTGTTGTCCTGAGGGATGTTTGCAGCCAGCCCAAAAAATAACACCTTTGCGTATAGGAAAATACCTAACTTACCACTGCCCATGCGATGTCAGCAGGACTCATATGAAGACATAAGTTTCTTTTTTCTTCGCTATGTTCAAGTTATTTAAGTGAGACATCAAACTGTTTTATTAAAACCTCTGACCGAAACTGTAATATTGCTATTGAGAGGTTTTATAGCACTGGCTAAAGGATAAATTTGTTTCAGTTAAATCTGCTATATTTAAAGTTATCTACAAGCTGACTGAAACTGCCTAAATTGGATGCTGATGAGAGAATTTCAAGTTGTTTAACCCTACAGTTGCTGGGAAAGAGTTGAATGTTGATGGTATTGTGCTATTAATTCTCTACACTACCGCTACTTATCTGCTGCTGTGGTAGAGCCTTATGCCAGAAGCAAAGAGAATAATCCCACGGGTTTATGCAGTTTTAGCCCTGTGTTCCTTGTTTTCTTCCAACACTACTGGGGGAACCTTCGCCTCTCTACCATACCTCTGGGCCTGTGGAATCCTTCAATATTCTACTTTTGGGGTACCAACCATCTGCCCCATTACGGGTGTGTGTGTGTGTGTGTGTGTGTGTGTGTGTGTGTGTGTGTGTGTGTGTGTGTGTGTGTGTGTGTGTGTGTGTGTGTGTGTGTTTGTGTGTAAAGACACCACTATATATACCTATTGGCAGCACTATGTATAGAGAGCCCTTATACAAGTCCAATACATGCAAATCAGAAACCACCATCATAAAAACATCAATATTTCTTAAAAAGCAAATTATTTAATACATCATAATAATTGCATTCTTAGTGATGGATAAAATATTAAATTAAAAGGAACTAAAATTTAGTAAATGTAGTGATAAACCCATGAACCATGCAGTTTTTACATTGTTTCAATGTTGTGTCTGAGCCAGGACAAATAGATATTTGTGTGTATATAGAAAGATAAAATGGCGCACGCTGGTAGTTCTTTTAGGTCAAGATTGACAGTGAAAATCAGAAATACCTTGATTAAGCCCAGGTTCAAATTCATACATCAATGAAATGCAGGCAGGTGAGATGTAACAGTTGACCAGGCTGATCATGTGACTGACTGACTTCATAACCAGCCATTGTGATGTCACTCTGCTCTGCTATGTAAGTCACTGCTTGGTACAGGACAAGCAGTTATCACCTGAGTAGGAGCTGTGTATTACACACACATTGCTTATTGCTGCGAATGTGTCTGCTAAATAACATCTTGGTGTAAGGTAAGTTTATTTTATCCTAAATGCTTTATGAAAATATGAAAATAATGTTAAAATTAACATCAGTCACCCATTTGCGATATGTATGAAAATATAGTTTAATACCGTCAGCCTAAAGGGAAATCCCAAATTATTAGGCTTAACAGTTCCATTAAATATTGGGATGTTTTTATTACCATGGTATGGCACTTCCAGAAGCCATTATTATTATTGTTGTCTTGTTATTTATAAAGTGCTGACATATTACACAGCCCTGTACATTGGGGATCATGATATAACACAGAAAAATTACATATACATTTTCATGAAACAGAAGGTAATGATGACCCTGCCCAAATTAGCTTACAATGTAAGAGGTTATCTGCCAGTTTGGAGAAACTGCGTGTAGCCCGGTGTTCTGCTTTAGTCTCTGCCTGAAAAAAGAGCCAGGAAAGTTGTTCCCTATGTTCAATGGCAGCTGCTGTCACCAAGGGGGCACCTGAGATGACCCAGGGAGGAATAGAGATGGTAACTCAAATAACAATTACTCTCACTGGGTCCAGCAGCTGAACTGGGAATAGAAGTAGAACCCGTCCTTGGTGAGATGACTCCTTGGCAGCACAGCAGTAATTCCCCCACTGCCTTCACATGTTGTTATATTTGTGGGAAGATTATGACCACTCACCTTTATCATCATCATATAGATAAAGCTGATAATAAGAAAATCACTTTGTCTAAATATAGTAAAAACATTGATGGCTTTAGTTTAAAGGACTGGAACTGACACAGCACATGGGCAGCACGTTGGCTTAGTGGTTAGCACTTCTGCCTCACAGCACTGGGATCATGAGTTTGATTCCCGACCATGGCCTTATCTGTGTGTAGGTTGTATGTTCTCCCCATGTTTGCGTGGGTTACCTCCGGGTGCTCCGGTTTCCTCTGAGACTCCAAAAACATAGTGGTAGGTTAATTGGCTGCAATCAAATTGCCCTTAGTCTTTCAGTCTGTCTGTGTGTGTGTGTGTGTGTGTGTGTATGTTAGATTTAGACTGCAAGCTCCAATGGGGCAGGGATTAATGTGAGTGAGTTCTCTGTACAGCGCTGTGGAATCAGTGGCGCTATATAAATAAATGATGATGGTGATGATACAGTTAGTATTTAGAGAGGCAACCATTAATTGGCCCTATCCAAAAAGGAATCTTTATTGAGTCTCTGAGCTCATAACTTGACCCCAGGTGGCCTTTATAATGGCATTGATATAGCCAGGGTTGCCAAGAGGAATTCAGGGCCCGGGTACAACAAATTCATGAGGCCCCCCTCATAGTCGAGTAAGCCCTAAAAAAAAATGTGGGTGTGGTCATGCATTCAGGGGCGTGTCAATGCGCCATTGGGGCGTGGCTAGCCTAACAGCTGTGCAAAAAATTTCGGGGGTGTGGTCATACATTTGGGGCGTGGCAATGCGCACACGACATTGTAATAATAGAGAATAATAACAGAATAATATTAACACAATGGAGAGAACAATAAAAACACAAGAATAATAATGCAGGATAATAACGGAGAGCAAAAACAGAAAAAAACATAGGTAAGAGAGTAATGACACAGGGTAAAAACATAGATTTATAACACAGCATAATAGTACAGTATAATAACATATGTAAATAACACAGTGACAACAATAATAACACAGGGTAATAACAGACTAATAACTCCCAAGAAGAGGTAAAAAGGGCATGTTCTTGGGGACAGGGCATTCCCACCACCAAGGATATTAATAAAGAATAATACAGAATAATATCACAGGGTAAAAACAGACCAAAAAAAAAGAAAAATAACACAGGGTAATAACAGAATAATAATATAAGGTAATAATTGAGACTAATAACAAATTGATTACATAAGACCATAACATAATAAAAAAAAGAGGGCAATAGCTGAGAGGATAGCAGAATAATAGCAACGGACAGTAAAAAACAGTTTAAATTTAATAAGAACACAGACTAATAATAGAGAGCAAACATAACAACAGAGGGAAATAAAGGAGATTAATAGAGAATAATAACAAAGGTTAATACAGAAAGTAATAACACATGATAATAATAGAGAGTGAAATTTAATAATAATATAGGAAAATAGCAGAGAGCAATAACACACGATAATAACAGCGAGTAATAAAGAATAATATCACAGGGTAAAAACAGAGCATAACAACAGAATAATAACATAGAGAAATAACAGATAGTAGTAACACAGTAATGTTAGAATAATATAACTGGGTAACAACAGAAAGTAATACCAGATAATAACAGAAAGTAACAATAGAGAGTAAAAACAATCATAATAATAATATAGGTACTAACACATTAATACGGGTAAAAGAGAGAATACTAACTGAATAATAGCGATGGGGGAAAAAGAAAAATAACGGTGATAACAGAATATTAACACAATGTAATAATAGAGAATAAAAGCAGAACAGTAACAGAATAATAGCACAGGGAAATAACAGAGAATAACAATAAAATAACATCACATGGAAATAACTGAGACTCATAAGAGAATAATAACACAAGGACAGAACAATAATAACATGTCAGGTTTACACACGAAGAAGTCAGTGGGATCCTGCTGTCTCAACTGGGATTAGCTAGACTTCCCTAGAGGTGCGGAGTCTAACAGGGTGGAAGGTATTCACCAGGGATTCCCGCAAGGGAATTTGGACTTTAGCGGCTTCCACCCTGCAGGTCACGGTCCTCCAGGGAAGTTCTTAGTGTGACAGATGGGAGAACAGATCTAAACAGCATACAGAGATATACAGTTCAGGTATCTTTTGATAATAATAACAACTACCACTTAGAAGTGGAACATGAATGCAAGGTTCAATGGAGTACAGGATGCACTGCAGATGATGGACCGCGGCTGTTGTGCAGAAGAGTAGAAACAGTCAGCGGAGTTCCACGATGTGGGCAGAATACATAGTAAGCATTGACAACAGCTAGTAACCCTAAGAAGTGGAATATAAATATAAAGTTCAATGGAGTGCAGAGTATACTGCGGATGGTGGGCCACGGCTGTTATACAGGAGAGTAGAAACAGTCAGCGGAGTTAACGGTTCAAGCGGATACATAGTGAACATTGACAACAGCGAGTAGCACTAAAAAGTTGAACATAATGTAAGTTCAATTGAATCCAAATATGCAACCGATGAAGAGACACAGACTACCTCAAGTATGTAGAAAAATTCAGCAGTAGGTGCGTGCAGAGCAGGCAGCAGACATTGGTCACAAAGATTGCCACGAATGAGTGGAAAAGGAGCACAGAGATCAGAGGAATCCAGATATGCAGCACGATGAGCCACAGCTTACCACAGAGATGTGGAACGAGTCAGCAGTAGTCAGCGGTACATGCAGAGTAGCTAGCGAGCATTGATCACAGCGATTACCACAGATGAGTGGAACAGGTGAGCAGAGATCAGCGGACTCCAGATATGCAGCAAACGATGAGCCACAGCTTACCACAGAGATGTGGAACGAATCAACAGTAGTCAGCGGTGTATGCAGAGTAGCTAGCGGGTGTAGATCTCAGCGATTACTGCGGATGAACGGAACAGGTAAGCAGCAGAGATAATAACGGGAACAGGCAGCTGAACCAGGCCAAGTGTAGACTTGAAGAACCAGCAATGAATAGGTGAAAGGAGGAGCCTTATAAAGGAGGACTGACCAATAGCAGAGCTGACTAAAACCACAGGTGAAGTAATCACAGATGTAAACCGTGGCTGACAGCCTGTACCAAGAAGAGGTTTAAAGTGAGAGTCAGTGTTTTGAGGCTTGGTGGGGGTACACTGGGAGCGGAGTGTGACATAACACAGGCAATAACAGAGAGTGTAACAGAATTATAATGTAGGATAATAACAGATCAATAAGAGACATAAGCTGCAGGGTAATAACAGAGAGCAATGGCACAGATTAATTATAGAGATTAATAATACAGGGAAATAGCAACGTATAATAAAAGTGGGTAAAACCAATAACAATGCAGGGTAATAACAGAGTAATAACATAGAAATAACACAGAGTAATAACAGGCCACCCTGCTCTCAACAAGAGATAAAGGAGAAGGGGATCAACTTGCTTTTGTGCTGTTTTATGCACTATTGTGCCAAATCGATTTGCAGCAACACATAATGAAGTTTACCATACTAGGGTCATAACTAGACCCCTGAGAGTTCTGTTTATCAAGTCTCGGTTAAATTGTTGATTTTCTATTGTTGCACAATGCAGAAATACAAAATCAACGTCTGCACAAGTTATCGTTAAAATGTCACCAGGAAGGTTGAACAAAGCTCAATTCACTGGCAACACTGACCAGCTGCGGTAAGAGATGTAATACTGCTTACTAGACCAATGCAGGGTACATTTGAGCATGTGTAAGTGCGCAGTGCTGTAGACTGACTTGACCAGATGTCGGAGAGCATCCGGCCCTGGACCAAGTGGATCTGTGAAGATTTGCTTCAGTCCAATCAGTTCGCACCATGGCAAGACAATTTAAGTTTTCCATTGCCAGTTTGAATCTTTGAACCGATTGGCTCGTGTGCAATGATCTACACCCCTTGCAACAACTTTTATGTAGCCATTGTGAGTGGCAAAGACAGATTGGCAGCGAAGAGAGACCAGGAAGGAGCTCCGGAGTGAAGACATCGAAGCCAGGGGAGAGAACAGCATCAGACCTTTGAGGAAGGTGGCAGTCAGTGAATCAAGCAATAAGTCGCCGGAATCAAGCAAGAAAAAGCACCAAAAAAGAGAAAGTATAACAGCAAGGTAAGGCAGGATAATAGCAGAGTGCAATAGCAGGAAAACAACAAGGTAATAACATATAGCAAAGACACAGGGTTATAACAGAGATTAATAATGCAGGTTAATAGCAAAGTATATTTATATATGATAATAACATACAGTAAAAATAATAATAACACAGGATAATGACATAAAGTATTAACAGAAGGCCACCCTTGCTCCTGAAAAGAGGTAAAGAGGGCATTGGTAGGCTAAAACCTCTTCTTGTGGCCTGGGCATTCCCACAACCGAGGTTATTAACAGAGAGTAATACAGAAAATTATCACGGTATAAAATTAAACAAAGATAACAAAGGGAAAAAAAGATGAATAGCACAGTGTAATAACAGAATATTAACCAGTATAATAAAATAGAGTATAATAAAAAACAGTAATAACAGAGAAAAATAACTTATGGTAACAAGGGATACTAATAAATGAATAATTAAGGCAATAAGAGAGAATAAAACATAGTAGTAACACAGGGTAATACCACAAAGTAATAACATAATGATAACACAGGGTTATGAAGACACTGAGTAATAACATAATAATAACATATGATAATAATAGAGTGATGCAGAATAATATCACAGGGTAAATATAACAGTGAGTATTAACACAGGGTAATAATATAATAATAAAACATGCTAATAATACAGAGTAAAAACAATAATAACAGATAATTACAAGAATTAATGCAAAATAACAACAAAGGGTAATAATAGAGATTAATAATGCAGGCTAATAGCAGTGTATGATACAGTTTGCTAAAAACACAAAGTAAAAATAATAATATCACAGAATAATAACATAAAGTATTAACAGAATAATAACACAAAGTAACATCAGGCCACCCCTGCTCCCAAGAAGAGGTAAAGAGGGTGGAACCTCTTCTTAGGGGCAGGGCATTCCCATCACCAAGGTCGTTAACCAAGAGTAATAGAATAGTTACAGAAAATAACCAAGACAAACAAAGGATAATAACAAAATAAAAACAGACATTGAGAGAGAGAGTAAAACATAGTAGCAACACAGGGTAATAACAGAATAGTAAAACAGAGTGATAACAGATATTAAAGAGACTGAGTAATAACATAATAATAGCATAGTATATTAATAGAGAGGAATACAGAATAATATCACAGTGTAAATATGACAGTGAGTATTAACACAGGGTAATAACAGAACATACATACTTCATCCCATCACTGCCTGCCTGCACATACATACATGTGTGACATGTGACAAAAGCTGGTGTGCAGGGAGTGGCATTTGAAAGATTCGTTGGTGCAAAGGGGGTGACATGTGAAAATAAAGCTGGTGAGAATGGGGTGTCAAGTGAGAGACACTGGTACACAGGAGGTAACATGAGATTAAAGCTGGTGCAATCGGCAGTGACGTGTGCATGAGGTTACAAAACTGGTGGGCAGTTGGGGATATGTGAAAAAAAGACATGCATTGGAAATGGAGGGTACTAGGTTTAGAGTAAATCTGAGGAAAAATTACTTTATCAAAACAGTAGGGGACAGGTGGGATAGACATCTAACAGAGGTGGTAGAGACTAATATAGTAGAGCAATGTAAACACTCTTGTTTATTAGGGATTAAGAAGAACCACTTGACCCATCTAGTTTCCACTATTTTTAACTGCTGTGAAATTCTAAGTTCATAAATTTATTATCAATATTTTCACTTTACAAAAAGCCATGAAATTCCATAGACCAAAAACCTTACGGTTTAACATGTCCAATTAAGGTTCCTTATACACAATCTACAATGTAAGAAAACGATTGAAACTCTTCAACTCAAACTGCAAAAAGCAATGAAATTACGATGATTAAGGCAGAAACCTTAATGGACGTGTTCCTTGCGCAATACAGACATGGTATGCATCACATCCTGTGGTTAGCTGCAGATTCAGCACTATCATGGAGTGAGATTGCTGTCACTCACAAAATGGTGGAGCTGCTAATTCACAGATTTGTGTGTTCACTGGAATACACAGATGATAGTCCCCACAGCCATCCCTCTTAGTCCTGATTTATGGTTGGTAATTTATATAAGTGTGTATGCAAGTTTGGAGCTACATACTGTGCAGACAGGCAGTGATGGGATGAAGTATGTATGTTCTGGCAGAATTTGGTGCATATGTATGTTCTGGCAGACAGTGGTGGGGTGCAGTATGTATGTTCTGGCTGGCAGTGATGGGATGAAGTATGTATGTACTGGCAGCCATTGATGCAGTATGTATGTTCTGGCAAACAGTGGTAGGATCTGTCTGTCTGTTGTGGCAGACAGTGGTGGGGTACAGAATATATGTATGTATATGTTCTGGCAAGAAGTGATGGGGTGCAGAATGTATGTTCTTGCAGGCAGCAATGTGGTGCGGTATGTATGTAAGTATGTTTTGGCAGGCAGTGATGGGGTGCAGCATGTACATATGTTCGTTATGGCAGGCTGTAATAAGGTGCAGTATGTATGTTGTGACAGACAGTGGTGGGGTGCAGTATGCATGTATGTTCTGGCAGACAGTGGTGGCGTGCAGTATGTATGCATGCATATTCTGGCAGTCAGTGGAGGCGTGCAGTACGTATGCATGCATGTTCTGGTAGTCAGTGGCGCCGTGCAGTATGTATGCATGCATGTTCTGGCAGTCAGTGGCGACGTGCAGTACATATGCATGTATGTTCTGGCAGTCAGTGACGGCGGGCAGTATGTATGTGTATGGGTCTGAAAATGTGCATAGACAGGATGTCTTAACCCCTTTAAATTTGCAGGATGTGGGACAAGCCTTATCATTTGTTCATTGTGAACTTGCCCCACAGGGGGAGTGTGTAACCCCTGGGGATGCTGCAATTGGACTTGAGCACCCAGTGGCTAATAATCACAATTGCATCAGTAAGAAAAGAGATGGATATAGCTATTTACCAGTCCAGGAAGAGAAATTACATCTCCCACAAGGCTATTATGAAAAGGGGGCTGAGCCTAAGAAGACTGAGAAACCAGAGGTCGGAGAGAGAGAGAGGAGCATCCTGTGAGATACGGAGCTGTGTGATAAGCCTATATAGGTGACCCTAGGCAGAAAGGCACTGGATTGTTGGTCTGAGCAGAGAGAACAGACAGTCTGCAGAGATATCAGAGCTCAGTGCAGTTCTGAACAGAACGTGCTGGAAGTCACAGATTGAAGTTGTAGGAGGAGGTTTGCATGCAACTCTGAAGAAGGACATTTTACAAGTCAGCCATTTTGGAGATAATCAAGCTCAGACCTGTGACACACACTGGTGCAGATAAGTTACTGGTTATTTTACCTATCTGTTATTATTCAAGTGGGGTTTGGACTATATCGGGCCACAAGGGCTGAAGAGTCAGGGATAGATGGGTGGGCAGGTAAATGTGCACCAAGTGTTTGTCTAATCAGCATTTGTGGAACCCAGGATACAAATAAGAAAGGATAAAAGTTGAGGATTTTACAGTTATTGCTACAGGAGGGTTTACATACTGTCACTGCTATACCTTACTACAAGTGATTTAAAGACCTCTAAAAGCTGCAAACTGGACATATGCTGCTTCCATGCCATGATATATACATATAGAAGGGCCCCAACTTGCAGTGCACTGCTCCATTTGTGTGGCATGTTTGAATACTGCTGATGTGTGTGTCTGGCAGTACATTGTAGAGCTATAAGGAAAAATATATACATTCACCCCATGAGATATTCCCAGTATCAGGAGCAAGTAAGGTATCTGATATATTTTACCAGTGTATAAGGCTGTGACAATTAATGTTTATATTGTATGCTGTTAATGTTATTTATTTATTGCGAGTTATTGTGTTAACTTGGTGTTCAAAGTAAGAAGTGGTGCTCCACTTTCATCCACACTGTCTTATTACTATATTGTATTATTCGCACTATTATTTCAAATTATACCAAAGTATATTTTTCTATAAAATGCATAGTGTTGATTACCCTTCAAATGCATTCCCCTCTTTGTTTAAAACATCCCCACATATACAACCATAAAATAAAGACACGGACACCGACTTAAGATTGGAATAAAAAAGGTCCTTTTATTACATTATAATTATTTAATTATATGTTTATTTTATTTTATTTTAATTATCTTTATTTTATTTTATCTATCAATACTATCAAAGCTATAAGCAATTTGGACCTTTTTCTTTATAGAGGTGGCGAAGAGCAAAGGCAGCCAGCTAAAACCAACATGAACCAATACGGTGGAAGATCGCCTCCTTTCCACCAACCCAGGTTAAGCCTTAACTATTGGCCGGTACTATACACTATAAATTAACTCAATACCCTCTGACTCAAACTGGTCAAGCCCTTTCTAGGCAAAAACCTGATACTCCTTACAAGAGTACCAACGAGTCTAATAACATTGAGGGAACCAAGGCTATATTGCCAACACATTAAGTACCGTATGTTTAACAACCTTATGACTGCCATGCTCTCCTGCCATTCAAAAACCTCGCTCCTCGTGACGAGGGAACATAATCAATAACCTGGAACCAGGGCGGGTGGGTGGGTCTCCGGATCCAGGAAACAGGAAGCTCTCTCCTTCTCACACTGCTTGATATATTCTTTCCACGACACTCCCACTTCCTTCCTAATTGACTGATTACACTACAGCCTTAAAACCCCCCAGTGGTGAGTAACATTATCAGCTCACAACACATGATTTTAAACTCCTTCAGCTAATGGCCTCTCTCATAATAAAATCACAAAGCTGCATTTAGTGTTTCCATTTCAATAAATGTGCCTGGATGGCTTTTGCAGCACACAGTTTGTCACAGAGTGTTAATACTGGGCAGGGGGTTTCCCGAATCTCCCCCTGGTGTGTCTTTAAAACAGCCCCAGAAGAGAAAGCAGCGATTCGCGTGGAGGCACTGAAAACCAAGTACCGAGGTGAGAAGAATCTACATCTTATATTTAGCCATTGCAAATGGCAAAGACAGTCTGCTAGTGGAGAGAGACCTGGAAATAGCGCCAGAGAGAAGACATCAAAGCCAGCAGAGAGAACAGTGTCAGACCTTTGAGGACGTCAGCAGTCAGCGAATCAAGCAATAAGACATCAGAATATCAGAAAGTATAACAGAATGGTAAGGCAGGATAATAACAGGGCAATAACAGAAAAACAACAAGGTAATAACAGAGATTAATAATGCAAGGTAATAGAAGTGTATATTAACATATGATAATAACACACAGTAAAAACAATAATAACACATGATAATAAAATACAGTATGTGGGGGACTTACCAGGATGTGAGACATCTGGGTGGTCCCTTGGTGTCCATTGCAGCGTTCTGACAGCACTTTCACTGATGGCCGGGGAGTCATTCAGGGCTCCCAGCTCCGTCTTTTGAATTTTGGCGCCGCGGCAAGCCAATTAGGGCTCGTCACGCCACGTCACAGTGATGTCACTTGGTGTCGGTGGCTATTTAATGCAGCCGGCGCCATTTTGATCAGTCATCAGTGGAAAGAGAAAGAGACGGACGGTGCTGGACAGCAGGAGCAAGAAAAGAAGAGGAAGAAGCCACGCGCCACAGGAAGAAGGGAAGAAGCCAGAGAGAAAGCAGAAGACAGCAAGCAAGAGAAAGGCGCTGCGCACAACTGGAAGAAGAGAAGATGCCGGTAAGAGAAGACAGAAAACTGCAAGCAACCAAGAAGTCGGCGGACCGATAGTGGAGGCAGAGGGCACTTGTCAGGGCTGAGAAGCCTCTGCCTCCTGAAGAATCGTCGGGGTCAAGCACAGAAGACCGGTGGCTGAGCGTTGGGGAAGGTGGCAGATTGAGGGTGTACCTGGAGAAGACCCCCGAAGATGCAGAAAGAAGGTAGGGCGCAGTTGGGCACCACCACCTCTACCGGGCTTACGCCCGCACTCCTATTCCCATCTGGGCACTAGGCCTGACCCTCAGGTAGCGAGGCCCCATTAAGGAAATAGTAGGCCCAGTGTACGGGGCACCAGGCCTCCATGTAGAATTGGTACTAGGCCCCATAGCTAGAAAAGGCACAAGTCTCCGGCTTAGGTAAGAGGGGACACCAGGTCCCTTAGTGAGAAGCATTAGGCCCTATAGGTTAAGTGGGCATTAGGCCCTATAGGTTAAGGGGGCATTAGGACTATTCATTAGTTGGGTCGGAGGCCCATAGTTGGTACAAGGCTAAAAGCCCTAAAATTAGTGGGCACCAGGTTTTGAAGTTGGGTACTGAGCCCTGTTAGGAGGGACAGTAGGCCCCAGGTTGTAAGGAGTGACAGTAGATTCCTGCTGTAGGTCTCCATGGCTAGAAGGGCATTAGGCCCTCATGGTTAGGAGGACGCTAAGCCCTTGCTAGTGAAGGGGACCTTAGGTCCTGCTAGTGAAGGAGGGAGCCCTGCGGAGTGGCTGAGTTCCAGCGGATCCAGGGAGCCAAGGAGGGGTGAGCAGTAGCAGGTACAGTGTATCCATAGCTGTCCCTTAGGATGGGGTGAGTACCTGGGGTGCTGGGAAGGGGATAGTAGTTTGTGTACCTTTGTCTCCCACAGACCCTCGTTACACTTGGTGTAGTCGGCAGGATCCTGGCAGGAAGCTATGGAGGATCAAGATGTCCCTGATGGCAAAGCGGCACTGGCAGACAGCCCACCTGCGAATGTCCTGCCTGCCCCTCTAGGCGTCGTGCCGCCATTGCAGAACCGCAGGCGAGTCCAGCAGGACTTCTGGTGTTCGTAGCCGTAGGAGCGCCCCTTTCGCATGTTCCAAGGTTTGACAGGAGGAACCTGATGCTGTCGGACTGGGAAGAACGTCTGCGGGGGACCGTTCAGCTATATGGCGTTGGGGATGACATGCTGGCGGAGTTGGCTCTCAACTCTCTGGAAGGTGATGCCCGACGTACGGTGTTATTCTGCACTCTGGACCAGCGATGGACTGTCCCAGACATCTTAAAGATACTGTGGGACTTGTATGGTAAGCCCTCATCAGCCATGATGCTGAGAAGGAGGTTCTTTATGCACTTCCAACAGGAGGATTAAACTATCGCGCAATTCGCCTTTGCCCTGCAAGTAATACTGGTGGAGCTCCGGAGAAATGATGAGGGGGGCTTAGGGAATCCAGACCGGCTCCTGAGAGAAGAATTCATTGCTCTGGAACATCTACCTGCGAAAAGACCTACGGGACAGAGTTCAGATGGTGCTGGATACATCTTTCCACCAGACACAGACGTATACGGTGGCTTGGGAGGTGGAGGAGCATGGTGGTGCATCAGCTGTCACCTCTCAGCAAAGTCAACTCGCCTGGCAAGCGGTGGCTCTGGATGTGCAGCCCCTGGAGAGTTGTGTAAAGGAACTGGCTTACGTGATACAGCAGATGAAGGAAGAGATGGACCACATGAAGCAGGAAATGACTGCGCTTTGGGGGTTCTAAGGAAGAGAGAGACGGGAGACCCGTAGGGAGGGGTCCCGCAAAATAAATCCCAAAGGCCATCGTTACTACCAATGTAGGTATCTGGGGGACCTGGGCTGAAACTGCCCCGAGGCTGGTCCCCGGTCAGCTTTAAACTAGGATCCCTTGCAGTACAGAGACCTACCTCAGGGGAGATCGGGCAGAAGCAGTGCATTATAAATTTGGCTAAATTGGTAGGAGAGTGAGGAGAGTGTCTCATGGTGGTGGCTACCTTCCAGGGTCACAATGAGAGATGCTTGCTGGATATGGGGTCACAGCTGCCTGTTTTCATCGACACTATCAACACCTACAGATGGACCGTGTCGGGGACTGGATCAAACAACTTGCCCATCCCAGTGATCAGTGTAGCCGGGGTGGAGGTAGAGCAGTAAGGGTGGTCCCTCGGTAAGAAGAGCATTATGGTGGTTGACAGCCCTGAATTGCGGCATGGGCCGGTGATCTTTGGGATGAATGTCCTACAGAGATTGGACCAAATATTGAGCCAAGAGAAAAGCCCCCGCTACTGAAAGGAAATTGGGGTACAACGACCAATTCAACAAGCTCTCCAGCGGGTCACCCGCAGGTGTGGAGTCAGAACTAGGGAAGATAGCCTGGGGTCCATGAGATCCATTCGTACTAATCATCGTCAAATGCTGGAAATTCTACCTTGACAAGAGATCCTGTTGATGATGTCCGTCGGGAAGCAGCAGAGCCTAGAGAGACGGGAAGTGTTGATCGAGCCCGTGGGAACCCTAGAGGCCGAAGGAGGAAGGCAGCTGCCTCCCCTGATCGAGTGTGCGCTGGCTGTGTTTCAGAAGGGACGTGTCCCCCTCTAGTTTTGCAATGTAGGCGAACAGTTGCAACGGATCCCAGGCAATATCCTTTTGGCTCTGGTACATGCTCTAGATAATGATGAGTTGGAGGGCAGGCAGCTGGTGTTGCTACAACCAGACCCAGAATGTCCTGGGACCATGATGGTTCAGGTGAAGTCCAAAGAAGCCCCCACGCCCATTTGGAACGGACGGGTAATCAGGGGGAGCATGAACGTATCTTGGGAGAAATTGAACCCAGCGGAAATGTGGAAAAACTTGATGACATCTTGTGGAGGAGACAATGCGTCTTCTCCCGCCATCAAGAGGAGTTTAGGTTTATGGATCGGATCGAACATGCGATTCATACTGGTGATGAGATTACGGTGTGAGAACGGTATCATCAGATACCGCCCAGATTATATCAAGAAGTCAACACCATGCTGCGACAGATGCTGGATAATGGAGTTGTAGCGGAAAGTAAGATTCCATGGGTCGCCCCGATTGTGTTGGTGCGAAAAAAAGATGCCACTGTTCAGTTCTGTGTAGACTACCGGCGGATGAATCAGTGCACAGTACGGGATGCCTACCCCTTGCCTCGGATCGAAGAGTCCCTTGCAGCCCTGTGAAAGGCCAGATATTTATCCATGTTGAATCTGGCCAGTGGCCATTGGTAGCTGCCCATGTCGGAGACGGATCATGAGAACACTGCTGTTGTCACGCCCATGGGGTTGTTCGAGTTCTGTCGGATGCCCTTCAGTTGACCAATACCCCAGCGACTTTTCAGGGCGACTTGAAACTAGAGAAATTTGGGTTGAAGCTGAAGTCACAGAAATGCCACCTCCTGAAGGATAGCCTGGAGTATCTGGGGCACGTAGTCTCTCGTGAGGGGGTGTAACCCACCATCGAGAAAGTGTCGGCCATGACGAATTGGCCTAACCCGAGCACAGTGACCGAATTGCGTGATTTTCTGGGGTTGGTAAGCTATTATTGGAAGTTCATAAATTAATTTTCCAAGATAGCTGGCCCCTTGTTTGAGTTGCTGAGGGGGATCACCTCCGGGACAAAGTCGCACATTGAAACATGGGGTTCGACCCAGGAATTGGCCTTTTCCTAGTTGAAGGAGGAGTTGACCCGATTCCCAATCTTGGCTTATGTGGATTTCAGCAAGCCCTTCATTCTGTATATGGATTGGCTTGGTGTAGTCTTAGCTCAGATACAGGATGGCAAGGAATCGGTCTTCGCTTATGCCAGCCGTACTCTTCATGAATCTGAAAGGAATCAACTACAGTTCCTTCAAATTAGAGTTCCTGGCTGTTGTGTGGGCGATGACCGAAAAATTCGCCAAGTACCTGACGGCAGCTAACGTAGAGGTAGTGATGGACAACAGTGCATTAGTACATCTCTAGCTGGCCAAACTAGCGGCTCTGGAACAACAGTGGCGCTCTTAGTTGGCCAAGTTTGCGCATCATTTCTGCTATCGACTGCTATGACTGCAGGGCATTCTAAGGACAGGGAGCAGGAGAGGGTGGAGATTCCGGACACCGTTTGCTTCCCAAAAGTGGCTACTCGGACTCTGATCCAAGGGACAGTGTGTGCCATCGTCCTGCAGAGACATATGCAAGATTGGGCTGAGGCCCAAGGGAAGGATGGCGACAACAAGAACGTTGGCCGTCCCAATAGGAGCGGAATAGATTGACGAGGCAAGTAAAGAAGCTGTTACGATGTTGGGATTGGCAGAGTCCTGAGGCGGCGGGCATACATAGAGCCTGAGTTGAGGCCCGTATGGCAGGCAGTGGTACTGACGGACATCGCGTAACAGTTGATGGAGGAGGCCCATGTCCAAGGAGCTCACTTTGGGCCCATGAAGACCACTCAGTGGATCCGGCAGCAATACTTCTGGCCAGGATTACAGAAACTGGTGGAGCAGGTCTGCCGGTCCTGTCAGAGATGTGGGGTGACCAAACCTACCCAACAGCATTCTCTGGTGCAAACTATCAAGACTGGACGGCCCTTGGAGCTTCTGATGGTGGATTTTGTGCTGATTGGAGTGTCGGTTAGTGGGCATCAGTGTTCCCTGGTTATGACCGATCATTTCACAAAGTTTACTGTGGTAGTGGCAATGAAGGATGAGACTGCCGCATCTGCTGTCAAGGCCAAAGCGGAAGGTTTTATCCGGAGATACGGTTGTCTGCGTAAGGCTCCGCCTCCGCATTGACAGTAGGTATGAGAGGCGGCCGCCTATCAACAGAATGCCTTCTTACTTCCGGGTTCGGCGCACATATGCGCCGTTACATGGTTGCCCTGTTGCCTAGCAACGCCGAATGTCAGTGCGGAGGCGGCGCCTGACACAGACAACCGTATCTCCGGATAAAACCTTACACTTTGGCCTTGACGCTAGCCGCCAACACCCCCCCGCCTATCAGCCGTCACCTAGGGGGTATTTATAGGAAGCTCTGGCACCCCTAGAGTGCCAGAGTATTGGTTTCATTGCTGGTCCAGCTCCCTGTTTGATTGTTCTTGCTTCCAGTCTTATTGATTGACCCGGCTATCAGTTTAACCTCTCTGTGACTTTCCCTTTCTACCTTAGCCGTCCGTGTGATTTCCTGACTTCTGACCTGCCTTTGACTATTGTTTGAATCATCCCTTGTACCGCGCCGCCCGTTTGGTTCCAAACGGGATTGTCTTACTACGCTTCTGTCCACTCATTACAACGCTGGTGGCTGTCTCGGAGAACCGCGAACTGCGCACCCTCTTGCAGCGAAGCCCATAATCCCTTGCGGGGGTCCCTAGTAAATACCGGGGGTGCATTAGACTCTGCACCTCCTTGTTCAACTGTGTCAATACCAGCTAGTAATTCCTCTCTGAACATGACAGTATAGTCTGACCAGAAGATGAGTAGCCAGGAAGAACCGTCTGCTAGAGATCTTCTGATTCATCTCCCCAGACAGTGGACCAGCAAGAAGCAAATCAGGCTTAGCTTTTGCAGTGCCTTCAGGGGGTAGAATCTCTCTGCCAACAAACCCAGCGGCCGTTCCGGTCACAGTTTCTCCGTCTGCTACTGCTTCCACTGTCAGCACATCAGCTTCCAGAAGTCTTCGTTTTCCCCCACCCGAAAAGTTCAACGGTGATACTAAAAGTCGAGAGTTTCTTAATCAGTGCGCCATCCAGTTTGAATTAGCTCCTGAGAATTTAATTTCAGATCGCAGCAAGGTGGCGCACATAATTTCCCTCCTTACGGGACAAGCTCCAGCCTGGGCGTCAGGCGTCGTCCCTGCTAATCCCCTGTCAGTCGGAGACGGACGCCTGCCTTCCGGGCCGTAGCGCTCTGTTGCTAGGCAACAGACGCGCTGCGGCTTCCGCTGCTGGTCTCTGTCGGGCGCATGCGCCCTGCTTGCCTAGCAACCAGACGCAACTCTCCCCTCCTGAGTACCGCCTCCTGACTCCACCAATCACCACCTATCTGGCCTTATTTAATCCTGGCTCTGGCACCATTAGGGTGCCAGAGTAACAGGTTCCATACCTAGTGTTCCTGGTTCTTTCTGCTCCAGTCTCCCTGATTATGCTCCCAGTGTTCCTGCTTCCTCGTTGTGACCCGGCTTGGCAATCATCCCTCTATCTGTGTGACCCATATTGCTCCACGACCTCGGCTTGTTGACCATTCCTCTGGATTCTCCCTGGTACCTTGCATTCCCGATTGGATTGACCCGGACCGTCTGACCCTTCTACACTACAGCGGCAACTGGCTAGTAGGACCGTGACCTGCGTACCCTGTGCAGCGAAGTCCAAACCTCCTAGTGGGGGTCCCTGGCGAATACCAGTGGTACGTTAGACTCCGCACCTGCTAGTTCAGTAGCGCTAATACCGGTTAGTGTCCTGCTCTTTGTAGTCCTTAATAGGCCTACGGCCTGACAGTTTACTCTGGCCATGACTGACGGTTCTGGGGAACCCTCTGCTCAAGATTTCCTCCTCCATTTAGGGCAGCGAGTGGAACAGCAAGAATCTAACCAGGCCTAACTCCTGCAGTGCATACAAGGAGTGATTTCCCGTCTGGATTCACTGAACCTTCCTCGGCAGCTGCTCCGGCTCCTTCTTCCCCTCCTAGTGTGAATGTCGCTTCACCCAGGACTCTACGGATTCCCACTCCTGAAAAGTATGACGGTAATCCCAAGGGATGTCGAGGATTTCTTAACCAATGCTCCATCCAATTCGAACTTGCACCGGAGAATTTCTCTTCTGAAAGAGCTAAAGCAGCCTACATTATTTCTCTCCTCACTGGACAAGCCCTGACCTAGGCCTCCCCGCTTTGGGAACGAAATGATGTATCCCTCTATAATTCTGCCACTTTTATTGAGAATTTTCAAAAGGTATTTGACGAGCCTGGGCGGGTGTCTTCTGCCGCTTCTAGTCTTCTTGCCCTTCGTCAAGGTTCCCTCTCGGCTGGTCAATATGCTGTACAATTCCGTACCTTTGCCTCTGAACTGGGGTGGAATGATGAGGCTCTGAGAGCTACTTACTGGCAAGGATTGTCTGATCCTATTAAGGACGCCCTCGTCTCCCGAGACCTCCCCACCAAACTTGATGAGCTGGTATCTCTTAGCATTAAGGTGAACATCCGCCATCAAGAACGTTTTGCTGAAAGAAACCAGGACCGTCGCCCTGTTCGTTTGGCTCCTCGCTTTCAGTCTCCAGTCCCTCCAGCCGAGGAGCCTATGCAGATTGGACGCTCTCGTTTGTCTCAGGATGAAAGGGAGCGTCGGATTAGGAACCGCCTTTGTCTGTATTGCGGGTAACCCAGTCACCTACTATCATCTTGTCCAAAGAGGCCGGGAAACTCCACCTCCTAGGCAATGAAAGGGAGGTTGTCCTAGAATCCAGTCTCCATACTCCCTACTCCCCTAAGGATACAAACTTCCTGATGCCAGTCACCCTCAAGTCTACGGATATCTCTCTGGAATGCTCCGCCTTTGTGGATTCTGGATCTGCAGGGAACTTCATCTCCGCCACTCTGGTGTCCAAGCTTCATATACCCTTTTCTCTATTGCCGCAGCCATTGGTTCTTACCGCAGTTGACGGTAACCGAGTCAGCAACGGTTCCATTACATATATCACCTGTCCAGTTCGGTTGCAGGTAGGGGTTCTTCACCATGAATGGATTAGGTTCCTGGTCATTCCGCAGTCCGTTAACTCTATCATCTTGGGTTTACCCTGGCTCAGGACGCATTCACCACAATTTGATTGGCTTTGTGAGAGCATTTCTAGGTCCTCAATAATGATGGTAATAATGATATGTGAAGGAGTTAAAAATCTTGGTATTTGCCTTAAAAATACATTCAGTGTAATCACCAGCTCCAGCCTTGAACTATCTCAAAGACCCCTAGGACAGGGGATAATGGATGAGGACATTGGGAGTACTGGCTCCAGTGAAAGTTGATAAGAACCCATAAAAGTAGCATGAAGAGAACTAAGTAGCTTTGTCAGAAGATTTATATTTACTCAGAAAAATATCAATCATGTGTTTCTGTTCTATAACTAGATCAAACGCATTTTTAATGTATAAATGTATGCCAGTAATAAATGAGCACAGCTCAGTTCTATCTTGACATTGGCATGTCTGTGTCTTGATTATTGATCTCCTGGTTAACCAGCATCTTATCTCACTGATATCTGAAGGGACTTGATAAAGGAGAAGTAAAATTACCCTTACATTACGTGGGGCCTCGTCCGGGATCTCGGACAACCTATACAGATGACAAATAACGCTTGCAGCATCAGCTAGAATCACGGAGCGCTCAAGCCCGTACGGTGAGTAAATTCAGCTGTGATTTTTTCCATTGATTTACTCTTTGTCCAGCATTCTTGTTGTGTGTCTAAAAGCTGTCATCTGTATATGGTAAGAGAGATTTCCTGAACCCAGATATCTGTTTGAGAGCATAAAAAGCACTAACTATATGTTTGAATTTAATATATGTCAAAAGTACTCACAATTGCATTTTAATAATTAATTTGGTTATTGCTCTGACTGTTCATGTGCTGTGATACTCTTCCTACACTGAAAGATGTAATTGATAGAACTGTTTTTGGATGTGTTGTGGATGCAAAGCAATATTATTGTATGGTAAATGGGCATTTAAATAAGGATATATATTGCAGCAAAATATAGGGTATTTTTGGTCTCAAGTATTACTGTATTGGCAAGTTAATCACATACCCTTTGAAGGGAAGCCTATCTGTCTGTACAGTATAAAGAAATTACCACCTGGGTTATGTAATGAAATTGTAAAAGGATATTCTGGTGATTATGAAATAAGAAAGCAAAAATGGTTACAGCTGCAACAGAGATTTGCACAATTGTTATTATTGTTTGTTTTTGATTATATTTCTTTGTATAGTATGCAAATATTTTTCAGCCAGAATAGAAGGAATTAAGAGGTTTTTGAACGGTGGTATTCTCTGTAAAATACAGATAACTGCTATAAGAGTGCATGCGGTAAAGCAACCCAACAGTACAGTATATTCAGAAATTGATCAATTCTGAATACTAGGGTGCACAGGGCTAGCAGGGTTGTTGGGTTTATAAAACCCACAAAGGTACAGGAATACAGAGAAGTAAAGAAATTTCTAAAAGCAGGTTTCCCATTAGAGGGCACACTAGATCCAGAAAAGTGGGAAAGGTTTCAAAACACCAATAAAGCATGGATAATCAGAAAAGGACAAGCAGATGTGATTAACATGTGGTATACAGTATCGCTAGAGATGAGAAAAAAGAAATGAAGAGAGGATGCACACATAGGTACAGGTCTATTAGACATGCCACCACCTTATGTGGACCCGACAGCTCCACCGCAGCAACCAGACAATAGACCAGATACACCACCAGTACCTCAACGGGCAGGTCACATAGTGCAGTTAGCAGCACAAAAGGGGCATTCACAATTAGAAACTCATTCAGTGACCCCAGTGGACGCAGGTAACACTCCATCAATCACGTTTCAAACCCCAAGTCAAATCCATTCTCAGTCTGCTAATAATGAAATAAATGATTATCCTGAGAGACAGTGTTTGCAATGTGGAATCTAATGCACCTCCTTGTACAGATAATTCTTACAGGAAAATGTTTACAAGATACCAATGATGGTAAGCCGGTTGAAGGATCACAATATCAGTCCATTAAGAGAAACAACAAATCAGAGGGTGAGGAGAATAACATTGGAAAAGCAGGTATTACATTCTCACAATAATATGTATCCAGTCAGAATACAAAGGGTGCCTAACCCAAACTTTGATGCCAATACTGCCGAAGGTGCTAATAATAGGAGTGATGACTCAAATAATTAACAGCAGGGGTTAACAGCAAGAGCACCAGAAGGTGACAGGGGGACTATTACTCAACCTGCACCCCCTGTAGAAGAAAGAAATACGTATAACAGTGGTCTTGAATTTCTAGCCAGAGCACAATGGTGGTGTCATAAACAAAAATTAAAAGCACCAGCAGCACCAGACATAACACAGAGAAATGATTCAGTAAGGATGTATTTGGATAAATTAACTACCAGACAAAATTATGATTTTTCTACAGAAACCCCAGATGGACAAAGAATGTTAAAGACAAAGTTTTTGAATGGTTTAAAGAATGAGGCAAGAAGCCAACTCTTTACAGTCATACCTGAGGCATTGTATATGAAAATGTCATCTTTGCTACAGGTACTTGAAGGACTGGAGGACCAGGAAGCAAAAACAAAAAGAAAAAGAAGGCCTAAAAGACTCATCAGGTAACTGTACACCTGGTACAGGGAAAAGGAACATGGCAAGTAAGGCAGCAGCCAAAAGGAACAGAAACAGTAATGACTGGCAGGAGTTTTTGATGTAAATTACCAGGTCACATGAAGAAGGACTGCAGGAAATACAAGAAATGGCAGCAGCAGCAAAGAGATGAAGATATGGCTCCCCGTTGTCAACACCTTGTCCAGTTCTTGTAAACACCTCTGAAGAAGGTAAGCTGCCTGGAACTACTGTGCAAATTACACTGCCCACTGGTCAATAATTGGACTGCCTAATTGAAACGGGGGCAAGCCAAACAGTATTGAGACACGATCAAGTACCACAAGAATAAGTGACCTCAGATTATGTAAAAGCATTAGGGTTGACAGGACAGCCCATACACCTGAGGAAAAGTAAGACAGTTAAGATACAAGTAAACAAGGACTGTACTCCTGTCCCTATAGAGTTTCTCACTTCAAACACTTGTCCTGTAAATCTACTCGGTGCCGACATATTACAGTTAATGAGAGCATGCATTAAATACACCCCAGAAGGGATGGAATACACCAGTCAACTTCCAGACAACATATCTAATCAGGTAGAAGCAGCAATACAGGTGTTTTTGATACAACCAAGTGAAAACACATCTCAAGATGAGGCACCACTACCACAGTGGCTGAAGGATGTACCTGAGGAAATATGGTCAAAGGGAAAAAACTGATGTGGGACCGTTAAAAGTTGCTCCGGTACAACTTATACTAAAACCTAACACACTACTGATATGTGTTAAACAATATCCTTTGACTTTGTTACAGAATAAAGCAATCACAAAACAATTACAAGAATACCAAGGTAAAGGTATAGTAAAGAAATGTCGATCACCTTTTAATACACCTTTATTCCCAGTCAAGGAAAGAGAACAGTAAGAGGGAGGAGCTCCCGAATTCAGGTTAATTCACGATCTCTGAGAAATAAATAAACAACTGGTTGTGAACACACCCATTGTCCCAAACCCACATACCTTGCTGAACCAAATTCCGGTTACATCAATGTGGTTCACAGTTATAGATCTGGCAAATGCTTTCTTTTCTGTACCAATAACTAGAGATGAGCGCACTCGGATTTCTGAAATCCGAGCCCACCCGAACGTTGCGGATCCGAGTCGGATCCGAGACAGATCCGGGTATTCCCGCCAATTGCAAAACTGAAACCGAGGCTCTGAGTCATAATCCCGCTGTCGGATCTCGCGATACTCGGATCCTATAAATTCCCCGCTAGTCGCCGCCATCTTCACTCGGGCATTGATCAGGGTAGAGGGAGGGTGTGTTAGGTGGTCCTCTGTCCTGCTATATCTCGTGCTGTTCAGTTCTGTGCTGTGCTGTGCTCTGTGTTCTGCTCAGTCCAGTGGTGCTGTGTCCTGTGCTCTGTCCTTCTGAGTTCAGTGGTGCTGCTGGGTCCTGTGCTGTGTCCTGTTCAGTCCAGTGGTACTGTGTCCTGTGCTCTGTCCTTCTGAGTTCAGTGGTGCTGCTGGGTCCTGTGCTGTGTCCTGTTCAGTCCAGTGGTGCTGTGTCCTGTGCTCTGTCCTTCTGAGTTCAGTGGTGCTGCTGGGTCCTGTGCTGTGTCCTGTTCCGTCCAGTGGTGCTGTGTCCTGTGCTCTGTCCTTCTAAGGGCATTGTTATTTCCCCATTATTCCCAAATTATAAAAAATTTCAAAAAAAGTTATAAAAAAAATCACAAAAAAAGTAATTATAACAAAAAAAAAAAAATATCTCAAAACAATCCTGCAGTATAAGTCCATTGGTACTGCTATATTACAAAGTTCACTCATTCTGCAGTATAAGTCCATTGGTACTGCAATATTACAAAGTTCACTTATTCTGCAGTATAAGTCCAGTGGTACTGCAATATTACAAAGTTCACACATTCTGCAGTATAAGTCCATTGGTATTGCTATATTACAAAGTTCACTCATTCTGCAATATAAGTCGAGTGGTACTGCAATATTACAAAGTTCACTGATTTTGCAGTATAAGTCCATTGTTACTGCCATATTACAAATTTCACTGATTCTGCAGTATAAGTCCAGTGGTACTGCTGTATAACTCCAGTCCAGTGGTACTCTCCTGTGCCGCAGATAATTTGTAAAAGCTTTGCCGAGTGTGTGTAGTTATGTATCACAGGTTTTAAGAAGAGGCACAACACTGACAACCTGTTAGAGAAACTGAGGGAAATAATCTCTCTGTGGCTCACCCCACTTAGACTCTCCTGGGGATTCGAATAACTGCCATTTCTATTACTACCTTCTTTCTTTCTCTATTTAAAAAAAAAAAAAATAACTGCCATTTCTAGTACTTCCATCTTTCTTTCTATATTTAAAAAAAAACAAAAAACTGTCATTTCTATTACTACGTTAATTGTTTGTGCAGTCACAAAAAAGAGGAACTGCGCCCTTAACTGCTATGTTGGTTTTAGACGTCCATCCGGTGTCCGCCATCTGTGCACTGGAATTCAGACCAGTTGAGGGTTTTATTATTATATTGTGGCCCCGGTACCAAATTGGGTACCGGGGCCACTCCACTACGCAGTCCAGATACTTTTTTGGTGGAATTCTGACCAGTTGAGGGTTTTTTTTCATTATATTGTGGGGACCACTCCACTACGCAGTCCAGATATTTTTTTGGTGGAATTCAGATCAGTTGAGGGATTTTTTTATTATATTGTGGGGACCACTCCACTATGCAGTCCAGATACTTGTTTGGTGGAATTCAGAACAATTGAGGTTTTTTTTATTATATTGTGGCCCCGGTATCAAATTGGGTACCGGGGCCACTCCACTACGCAGTCCAGATACTTGTTTGGTGGAATTCAGAACAATTGGGGGTTTTTTATTATATTGTGGGGACCACTCCACTACGCAGTCCAGATACTTTTTTGGTGGAATTCAGACCAGTTGACGGTTTTTTTATTATATTGTGGGGACCACTCCACTACGCAGTCCAGATACTTTTTTGGTGGAATTCAGACCAGTTGAGAGATTTTTTATTATATTGTGGGGACCACTCCACTACGCAGTCCAGATACTTGTTTGGTGGAATTCAGAACAATTGAGGGTATTTTTATTATATTGTGGCCCCTATTTCAAATCGGGTACCGGGGCCACTCCACTACGCAGTCCAGATACTTGTTTGGTGGAATTCAGAACAATTGTTTTTTTTTTATTATATTGTGGGGACCACTCCACTACGCAGTCCAGATACTTTTTTGGTGGAGTTCAGACCAGTTGAGGGATTTTTTATTATATTGTGGGGACCACTCCACTACGCAGTCCAGATACTTTTTTGGTGGAATTCAGACCAGTTGAGTGTTTTTTTTATATTGTGGGGACCACTCCACTACGCAGTCCAGATACTTTTTTGGTGGAATTGAGACCAGTTGAGGGTGATATATTGTGGCCCCGGTACCAAATTGGGTACCGGGACCACTCCATTATGCAGTCCAGAAAGCTACCTCTGTAAAACGTTTAGGACTAAAAACAATATTGTGAGGTGTGAGGGTGTTCAGAATAGACTGGAAATTAGTGGAAATGATTGTTATTGAATGTTATTGAGGTTAATAATAGCGTAGGAGTGAAAATAAGCCCAAAAACTTGATTTTGGAACTTTTTATGGTTTTTTCAAAATAAATCCGAATCCAAAACCTTAAATTCGAACCAAAACCTTTCGACAGGTGTTTTGCGAAACAAATCCGAACCCAAAACATCAAGCAAATCCAAACCCAAAACACAAAACACGAGACACCAAAAGTGGCCGGTGCACATCCCTACCAATAACTAACGATTCACAGAAAATGCTGGCTTTTACGCATGTACACAATACTGCTGGACCAGATTGCCCCAGGGAGGGGCCACCAGCCCTCCAGAATTCTCTGAAGCAATGTCAACTGTCTTACAAGGTTGGTTACCACAATATCCTGGAACTACCCGACTATTGCAGTATGTTGATGACTTGTTGATAGGTGCTGATAGTGAACAACAGTGTAAAGAAGAAACTGTTTCTCTACTAACCTTTTTGGCCCAGCAGGACTGCAAAGTGTCCAAATCCAAGCTCCAAGCAGCACTGAAGAAGGTAATTTTCTTAGAACACTGCATTTCATAGGGCACTAAACATCTGACGCCACAAAGAGTACAAGCGATACAACAGGTAAAAACACCTTTCAGCAGCCAGACTCACTAAGTACGAGGTAGCATTGTTAAGTGCTTCACATGTCACAATCAAACGGTGCACAGTATTAAATTCAGCAACATTGTTACCCCTAATGTATGAATCTCAAGATTCAAAAGGAGGGAATAATATTGAAGAACAAAAGCCTTCAGAAGAAAGACATTGTGATAGTGAAGGTGATGACGATGAATTGGGTGAAAATATT
This sequence comes from Mixophyes fleayi, assembly GCF_038048845.1. NCBI lineage: Eukaryota > Metazoa > Chordata > Amphibia > Anura > Limnodynastidae > Mixophyes > Mixophyes fleayi. The sequence goes on along the minus strand of NC_134406.1, from coordinate 165,295,846 downwards.
AACCACAATTTTTCTTTTTCACATGACCGCCTCGCTCTTATGGATATGGAAGCACAGACTCTTCCAAATGTTACTGACTCTCCCTTGTCTAATGCTGTGTATGAACTTTTTGTAGATGGTTCCAGGTATTATGATAACGGATCACCATTTACAGGATACGCGGTGACTACAGAAAATAAAGTAGTTGACTCAGGACCACTACCATCGATACTGTCAGCACAAGCTGCTGAACTGATAGCACTCACCAAGGCATTGGAATATGCAGAAGGAACCACTGCCAATATCTACATGGATTCCAGGTATGCTTGGGGAGTGACGCAGGACTTTGGTCCAATATGGAAGAGCAGAGATTTCAAGACCTCTAGTGGTAAGGACATACAGCATGCCAGTCTAATAAGAAACTTGTTTAGAGCATTGCAATTGCCACACAAGGTTGCCGTAATTAAAATAGAAGCACATACAAGGAATGAGGAAGCAAAAAAAAAAAAGGCAGCTAAGAGAAAGCCTGAAAGAGAAGTGTCACTCACCGGACCGTGAGTGCCTCTACGTTGGTGCGTGGCTCCCTAGCCTTCCTGCCGGCATCTGTCCTAAACCGCGGCCGTCCGCCATCCTAATGGACTGCGCATGCGCAGCTCCCAAGAACTCTTGTGACTGTTGCTTTTAATCCAAATTGGTTGATCAGGCAACTCCCTATTTAAGGCACCTGTGTGCATTACCTCATTGCCTGATCTTGGAGTCTCATGTTTGGAATTAAACGTACTACTCAGTCGTTATATGCATAACTGTGATTGACTATCCATTATTGGCCTGCATATCTGTGCTGAGCAAGTCTCTACCAAGCAGCGCCACACATACCGTTATATAGACTTTGTTGGATACGCTGCATACCTATTGGGATCAAGTTCCTCTGTGCTCTCAGTGTCTGCATCCTATTATCTTTGTATGCTTCCACTTATCAACACTTGTACACCTCCTCACCTGTTAAGCAGTGGTACAATTTGCTATACGCAGACCACTGACTTCCCCGCTACCTACCTGCACCTGGACAAGTCTTCTCACCATAAGCAGTGGTACAACTTGCTATACGCAGACCACTGACTTCCCCGCTACCTACCTGCACCTGGACAAGTATTCTCACCATAAGCAGTGGTACAACTTGCTATACGCAGACCACTGACTTCCCCGCTACCTATCTGCACCTGGACAAGTCTCTTCACCATAAGCAGTGGTACAACTTGCTGTACGCAGACCACTGACTTCCCTGCTACCTCCCTGCATCTACTCACGTCCATCCTGATCTCCGTGTTCAAATCTGCCTTTCCACTATATCAGCTAGAGGCTGATTCATTGACCAAAGATTGCTGCAAGTCACTGACTTTCCTATTATTTACTGGCATTCTCTCTCCATCTGCTGTGATATCTGTTCCGCTAGTCACCCCGCTACCAGAGGACCGTTGTGTGAACTTCACGACTCTGGTAAGCCTAGTCTTCTGGTTAAATCCTGGGCAAGACTCCTAGTGCCCGTGACAGTAAGATCAGGCCATGACAGACCCAGGATCGGAGCCAACAGCTATAGAGATGCTGCAGTATCTGGTCACCCGAATCGAACAACAAGATGTTTGCCAACAACAGTTGTTGTAATTTTGTCAGGCTTTAGCCTCCCAAGGAACCCCTGTGCAAAATGTAGCAGCAACCGTTAAGCTTCCAGTATCTCCATCTCCTTCCCCAGTGCCATCCCAGGTGTCCATCGCTTCCACGCTACACCTGCCTACTCCTTCTAAATATGATGGAGATCCCAAAACCTGTAGGGGCTTTCTTAATCAATGCTCTGTTCATTTTGAACTTCAACCTCATAACTTCTCTACTCATCGTTCCAAAGTGGCCTACCTCATCTCTTTGTTTTCCGGACAGGCTCTCGCATGGGCCTCCCCTCTGTGGGAAAGAAATGACCCTTTATTGCAAGATAGTGCCTTGTTTATTTCTACGTTTCGAAGTATTTTTGACGAACCTGGTCGTGTTATCTCTGCAGCTTCCAGTTTCCTCCGACTACGCCAAGGATCTCGGACTGTGGCTCAGTATGTCATTCAATTTCGGATACTTGCCTCTGAACTTCAGTGGAACACTGAGGCACTGATCGCCGCCTTCTGGCAGGGGCTTTCCAATAAAATTAAAGACGCACTGACCTCTCAAGAGTTACCCTCCTCCTTGGATGATTTGATTTCCCTTTGCCATCGTGTAGACATGAGATTTCGTGAGAGAGATTCCGAGAGAATAACTTCCTGCAAAGCGCCTCTTCGCTCAGTATCTCAAGTTCGTCATTCTCCACCTCCAGTAGAACCTATGGAGCTAGGTCGCTCTAAACTAACATCTGAGGAGAGAGAACGAAGAGTGAAAAATAGACTCTGTATCTATTGCGCTGACTCTACTCACATGCTGAACTCATGTCCTAGGAAGTCGGGAAATGCCAGGCCCTAACCAGTTCTGGAGAGGTAAGGTTAGGGTCCCTGGAGTCCTCTCCATGTTCTACAAATGTGAAAGTTTGTGCTTTTGATGTCACAGTTTCCTTTGCTACCAAATCCTTTGTCTCTCAAGCACTTTGTCACTCACCGTACCGTGAGTGCCTCTTCCCGGACATTTAGGAACCGTGGCCGTCCTCCATCCTGAGGGTCTGCGCATGCGCAGCCCTGTCCTATACTTCAGTGTATGTCCCTTTAACTCTATTGGCAGATCAGGCAACCTCCCTATATTAAGCACCTGTGGTCAACACCACGTTGCCTGATCTTGGAGTCTCATTTCCTATGAGTCTCTGAAGGTGTTCCTGTATTCCTCGTGTTTTCAGCGCTGCTGATTTCTGTGGTTTCCAAACCACTTCTACTACTGTGGTTCCCATACCACTTCTACCATCAACTGTATCATCGTGACTGTTAGCTGATTCCTATCCGCTGCCTCCGTGCACTACAGTCTTCCAAACCACTTCAACGCTACTACTTATCATTGTGACTGTTTGCTGATTCCTATCCGCTGCCTCCGTGCACTACAGTCCTCTAATCCACATCACGCTATTATATTTCACTGTGACTGTTTGCTGGTTTCTATCCGCTGCCTCTGTGCACTCCAACCGTTACTTTACATTCACTCACCTGTTCCTCATTAAGTCCGTGAGCTGATTCCTATCCGCTGCCTCCGTGCACTACAAGCCTCCAGCCTGCAACTCGCCTGTGTTCATTACCGTGACTGTTAGCTGTTGTCTATCCGCTGCTTCCGTGCACTACAGCCTCCAGCCTACAACTCGCCTGTGTTCATCATCGGGATTGTTAGCTGATGTCTATCCGCTGCTTCCGTGCACTACAGCCTCCAGCCTACAACTCGCCTGTGATCATCATCGTGACAAGTTAGCTGATTTCTACCCGCTGCTCCTGTGCACTGCAGTCTCTTCTCAGCCCTTCTGTGTTTCCTCGAGACTGCTGCTCTCATTGCCATTTGCTACTCTCCGTGATCAACAGCTCCTGGTCTACTCTGCTCTCCCGTGTTCCATCGCTACTGACATCTATTGGTTGCTACTGGTTACCTCCGTGTACCGCAGAGCCCTGCTGCTGCTGACCGCGCTATCACCCATCTACTGCTGATCCGCTCTCCACGCCTTCACGTGTCCCGCAGGTCTACCCTCCTGTCAGCATTGGATTTATATCTCATCACTACTCCTCTGCTGGATCATCTCCACCTTCTGGGTCCTGCTTGAGTCCAGTTCCACGTGTTACTGATTCCTGTGGATTCGTGTCCCTGTTGGTCTACTTATCTGTGCGCTGCACCTACTGACCGCTGCCTCAGCTATCCTGGGACTTCTCATCCAGCCGGCCTCCTGCCGCTCAGGTATCCCTGCACTCCTCCTTGACTGCCTGCTTCTGAACCACGGTATGCATACTTCTCATTGACTGTGCTGGTGTATTGCATATCTTGCTGGACTGTGTTGGTTCTCCTCTGGAGTCTGCTAGCCGCTGAGTCTATTGCCATCATTGACTGTGTTAACTTGTGCTGGACTACTTCAAGAGACTTTCTATGATTGCAGACCTGTTCAGTCATTTATATATATATATTGTGCATGTTACTGTGGATCGTATATAAGGTGCCTGTGTATATCCTGTGTTGCAGTCTCTCCCCGTGCACCTCCTCACATATATATTCAGTGGTACAACTTGCTGCTAGCAGACCACTGATCCGTTTCCAGTATCACCTGTTCCAGTATCCTTTCACATAGCAGTGGTACAACCTGCTATCGCAGACCACTGACTCCCTGGATACCTCCACTTGGATTCCACTCCTTCACTCAGACAGCGGTACCACTTGCTATCCGCAGACCGCTGACTCTCATCACCTCCTCGTTTCTGTTGGACATTCCTCCTCACTATAGCAGTGGTACAACTTGCTACCGCAGACCACTGACTACCTTCACGTGTCCTTGTCCTACAGTTCCTCGTGTACTATTGCCTTCATATTGCCAGTGCTGCTAGTCATAGACTTTCCTGAGCATCTCATCATCTGCTGCTTCCTGGTCCGTGATCACCCAGCTACCAGAGCACCCTATTACCATCTATATTGCTCTGGTAAGCCTACAACCTGGTGATCCCTGGGTAAAGACTCCTAGTGCCCGTGACAGTAAGATCAGGCCATGACAGACCCAGATACGGAACCTACAGCCAAAGAGATGCTGCAGCATCTGGTCAGCCGTGTGGAGCAACAGGATGCCCGCCAACAGCTGTTACTTCAGTGTTATCAATCGTTAACCTCCCAAGGAACATCTGGACAGACTGTGACAGCTGCTACTGAGGCTCCTGTGCTTTCCTCCGTTTCCCCAGTGCCATCCCAGGTGTCTACAGCTTCTACGCTTCACCTGCCTACTCCGTCAAAGTACGATGGGGACCCCAAAACTTGTAGGGGTTTCCTTAATCAATGTTCAGTCCATTTTGAGCTCCAACCTCAAAATTTTTCTACCCATCGTTCCAGAGTGGCCTATCTTATCTCTTTGTTTTCTGGACAAGCCCTGGCTTGGGCCTCCCCTCTGTGGGAGAGAAACGACCCAATATTGCAAGATAGTGCCAAATTCATTTCTACATTCCGAAGTGTGTTCGATGAACCAGGTCGTGTGACCTCCGCTGCTTCCAGCATCCTCCGTCTGCGACAAGGATCTCATACAGTAGGACAGTACGTCATTCAATTTAGGATCTTAGCCTCTGAACTTCAGTGGAACACTGAAGCCCTAGTTGCCGCCTTCTGGCAGGGGCTCTCCGATAAAATTAAAGATGCACTGACTACCCAGGAGCTTCCTTCGTCACTTGAAGATCTGATCTCTCTTTGCCATCGTGTTGATATGAGATTTCGTGAAAGAGAGGCTGAGAAAACAACTTCTGCTAAAGCACCTCTTCGTTCTAACCCTCAATTTCGTCCTGTGTCACCCACTGTGATTCCCATGGAGATAGGACGTTCCAAGTTATCTTCTGAGGAGAGGAAACGAAGAGTCAAGAATAGACTCTGTATCTATTGTGCTGATTCCACTCATGTTCTGAGCTCCTGCCCTAAGAGATCGGGAAATGCCAGGCCCTAACTAGTTCTGGAGAGGTGAAGTTAGGGTCCCTGGAGTCCTCTCCATCTTCTATGAAATCGAAAATCTGCGCTTTTGATGTTACAATTTCCTTTGCTACTAAAACCTTTGAGTCACAGGCATTGATTGATTCCGGAGCAGCAGGAAATTTCATTTCTAAATCATTAGTAAAGCAATGGTCTCTACCAGTGATTACCTTAAAAACACCCATTACTGTGACGGCTATCGATGGATCACGTCTCATCAACGGTCTCATCACCCAGAGTACGTCTCCAGTAACCCTTCAGATTGGTGCCCTGCATCATGAAGAAATATCGTTTTTAATCCTTCCTGTTACGACAAGTCCGATTGTCTTAGGCCTTCCATGGCTTCAGTGTCACTCTCCCCAGATTAACTGGCGCACCCCTCAAGTCACGTCTTGGGGGTCTGAATGTCACCATCATTGCCTTTCCCAGGTCATTCCTCTCAAAGTACAGCAATCTTCCATATCATCTACCTCATCGGGACTCCCTCCTCAATATGCTTCATTTACCGATGTTTTTGATAAAGCTCAGTCTGAACGTCTTCCTCCTCATCGTTCTTGGGATTGTCCGATCGACCTTCTTCCTGGCAAGACTCCCCCCAGGGGCCGGGTCTATCCACTCTCGTTACCTGAGACTCAAGCTACTTCTGAGTATATACAGGAGAACCTCCAGCGTGGGTTCATTCGACCTTCCACCTCGCCCGCTGGAGCTGGGTTCTTCTTCGTCAAAAAGAAGGATGGATCATTACGCCCTTGCATAGATTTTCGTGGACTCAATGCCATTACCATCAAGAATCGGTATCCCATTCCGTTGATCACTGAGCTATTCGATCGCATCAAGGGAGCCCGTATCTTTACTAAGTTGGATCTTCGTGGTGCCTATAATTTAATCAGAATTCGTTCCGGTGACGAATGGAAGACAGCGTTTAACACCAGAGACGGGCATTACGAATATCTGGTAATGCCTTTCGGGCTGTGTAATGCCCCCGCTGTTTTTCAAGGTTTCATCAATGAGATCTTTCGGGACTTATTATATGTATGTGTCGTCGTCTACCTGGACGACATACTGATTTTTTCACAGGACCTGCCTTCTCACCACCTACATGTGGCAGAAGTCCTCTCCAGACTACGGAAAAATTCATTGTTCTGTAAATTAGAAAAATTTTCATTCGAATTACCCCAGATTCCATTCTTGGGGTATATAGTTTCCGGAGTTGGCCTGAAGATGGATCCAGACAAAGTGAGTGCTGTACTACATTGGCCCCAGCCAACTACTCTTCGTGCTATCCAGCGTTTTTTAGGTTTTGCCAATTACTATAGACGCTTCATTCAGGACTTTTCCTCCATTGCATCTCCTATTGTGGCCCTGACTCGAAAAGGGGCTAATCCTAAGCAATGGTCACCTGAGGCTCTTCAAGCCTTTCAAACACTAAAAGAGTCCTTCTCTTCGGCTCCAATCCTTCGACAGCCTGATGTGACACTCCCCTTCTTCCTAGAAGTAGATGCCTCTAATGTGGGCTTAGGAGCTATTCTCTCCCAACACTCTCAACAGCAAAAGTTCCATCCTTGTGCCTTCTATTCTCGGGGTCTCCTGCCCGCAGAGAAGAATTATACCATCGGGGACAAGGAATTACTGGCTATCAAAGCCGCATTAGAGGAATGGAGATACTTATTGGAGGGAGCTCGCCATCCGGTGACGATCTTCACGGATCATAAGAACTTGTCATATCTTCAGTCTGCCCAATGCTTGAACCCTCGTCAAGCAAGATGGTCTCTTTTCTTTTCCCGTTTTGAATTAATAATTACCTTCAAACCAGCTGCCAAGAACAAAAAAGCTGATGCTTTATCTAGAGCCTTTGTGACGTCCTCTGATATAGAAGAGGGTTCCAACCATACCATTCTAGACCCCAAATGTATCTCACTGGCTGCTTCATCCACCAAAACGCTACCATTTGGGAAGACCCTCGTGCCTTCTACTCTAAGGAGGAAAATCCTTTCGTGGTTCCATGCCTCTCGTTTTTCTGGACACGCCAGTGAACACAAGACCTTTGAGATTCTCTCTCGAAGTTACTGGTGGCCCTCAATGAGGAGGGACGTCAAAGAGTTCATTGCTTCCTGTGAGCTATGTTCCCAGTTCAAATCCTCCCGCAGAACTCCAGCAGGGTTGCTGCGACCACTACCCATTCCGTCCAAACCGTGGACCCATATTAGTATGGATTTCGTTACTGACTTACCACCTAGTAAGAATCATAACACTATTTGGGTGGTGGTGGACAGATTTTCGAAGATGGCTCATTTTATCCCTCTATCTGGTTTGCCTTCCTCGTCTATTCTGGCTGAACACTTCATTAAAGAGATCTTCCGTATCCATGGATGTCCTTCTGAGATTGTGTCGGATAGAGGAGTACAATTCGTTTCCAGATTCTGGCGAGCCCTTTGTAAAACCTTGGGCATACGATTAGCACTCTCATCTTCTTACCATCCGCAATCTAACGGACAAACTGAACGTGTCAATCAAGATCTTGAGACTTTTATAAGGATGTTCTCTTCAGCCAATCAAGACAACTGGGTAGAGTTGCTTCCTTGGGCTGAATTCGCCCATAACAACATGTTCCATGAGTCATCATCCAAAACTCCATTTTTTGTGGTCTACGGTCACCATCCGTCTTTTCCGGAATTTCCTGCCCTCCCGCCCACCCAAGTTCCTGCGGTGGAGATGGCTTGTCAGACCTTTAAAAACATCTGGTCTCAGGTCAAAACCTGTTTAAAGAAGACATCTATCAAATATAAATCTTTCGCAGATAAGAAGAGGCGGGCTATTCCACCACTAAAAATTGGAGATCGTGTCTGGTTATCTACTAAAAACATTCGTTTGAAGGTTCCATCTATGAAATTCGCCCCTCGTTTTATTGGTCCATATAGGATCATTCAAGTAATCAATCCAGTATGTGTGAAACTTCTTCTTCCTAAGAATCTTCGGATTTCTAATGCCTTCCATGTGTCTTTACTCAAACCTCTGATTATCAACCGTTTCTCAAATCCTCCCTCAGCTCCGCAGCCAGTTCAAGTTCATCAGGAGGAGGATTTTGAGATTACTGAGGTACTAGACGCAAAAATTTCGCGAGGAGTCCTCCGTTTCCTCGTTCATTGGAAGGGCTTTGGTCCTGAGGAGCGCTCTTGGATCAAAGCTGAAGATCTTAATGCTCCTGCCCTTTTGAAGAAGTTCTACTCCAAAAATCCGGACAAGCCCGGTTCCAGGCGTTCTGTGCCCACCTTTAAAAGGGGGGGTACTGTCACTCACCGTACCGTGAGTGCCTCTTCCCGGACATTTAGGAACCGTGGCCGTCCTCCATCCTGAGGGTCTGCGCATGCGCAGCCCTGTCCTATACTTCAGTGTATGTCCCTTTAACTCTATTGGCAGATCAGGCAACCTCCCTATATTAAGCACCTGTGGTCAACACCACGTTGCCTGATCTTGGAGTCTCATTTCCTATGAGTCTCTGAAGGTGTTCCTGTATTCCTCGTGTTTTCAGCGCTGCTGATTTCTGTGGTTTCCAAACCACTTCTACTACTGTGGTTCCCATACCACTTCTACCATCAACTGTATCATCGTGACTGTTAGCTGATTCCTATCCGCTGCCTCCGTGCACTACAGTCTTCCAAACCACTTCAACGCTACTACTTATCATTGTGACTGTTTGCTGATTCCTATCCGCTGCCTCCGTGCACTACAGTCCTCTAATCCACATCACGCTATTATATTTCACTGTGACTGTTTGCTGGTTTCTATCCGCTGCCTCTGTGCACTCCAACCGTTACTTTACATTCACTCACCTGTTCCTCATTAAGTCCGTGAGCTGATTCCTATCCGCTGCCTCCGTGCACTACAAGCCTCCAGCCTGCAACTCGCCTGTGTTCATTACCGTGACTGTTAGCTGTTGTCTATCCGCTGCTTCCGTGCACTACAGCCTCCAGCCTACAACTCGCCTGTGATCATCATCGTGACAAGTTAGCTGATTTCTACCCGCTGCTCCTGTGCACTGCAGTCTCTTCTCAGCCCTTCTGTGTTTCCTCGAGACTGCTGCTCTCATTGCCATTTGCTACTCTCCGTGATCAACAGCTCCTGGTCTACTCTGCTCTCCCGTGTTCCATCGCTACTGACATCTATTGGTTGCTACTGGTTACCTCCGTGTACCGCAGAGCCCTGCTGCTGCTGACCGCGCTATCACCCATCTACTGCTGATCCGCTCTCCATGCCTTCACGTGTCCCGCAGGTCTACCCTCCTGTCAGCATTGGATTTATATCTCATCACTACTCCTCTGCTGGATCATCTCCACCTTCTGGGTCCTGCTTGAGTCCAGTTCCTCGTGTTACTGATTCCTGTGGATTCGTGTCCCTGTTGGTCTACTTATCTGTGCGCTGCACCTACTGACCGCTGCCTCAGCTATCCTGGGACTTCTCATCCAGCCGGCCTCCTGCCGCTCAGGTATCCCTGCACTCCTCCTTGACTGCCTGCTTCTGAACCACGGTATGCATACTTCTCATTGACTGTGCTGGTGTATTGCATATCTTGCTGGACTGTGTTGGTTCTCCTCTGGAGTCTGCTAGCCGCTGAGTCTATTGCCATCATTGACTGTGTTAACTTGTGCTGGACTACTTCAAGAGACTTTCTATGATTGCAGACCTGTTCAGTCATTTATATATATATATTGTGCATGTTACTGTGGATCGTATATAAGGTGCCTGTGTATATCCTGTGTTGCAGTCTCTCCCCGTGCACCTCCTCACATATATATTCAGTGGTACAACTTGCTGCTAGCAGACCACTGATCCCTGTTTCCAGTATCACCTGTTCCAGTATCCTTTCACATAGCAGTGGTACAACCTGCTATCGCAGACCACTGACTCCCTGGATACCTCCACTTGGATTCCACTCCTTCACTCAGACAGCGGTACCACTTGCTATCCGCAGACCGCTGACTCTCATCACCTCCTCGTTTCTGTTGGACATTCCTCCTCACTATAGCAGTGGTACAACTTGCTACCGCAGACCACTGACTACCTTCACGTGTCCTTGTCCTACAGTTCCTCGTGTACTATTGCCTTCATATTGCCAGTGCTGCTAGTCATAGACTTTCCTGAGCATCTCATCATCTGCTGCTTCCTGGTCCGTGATCACCCAGCTACCAGAGCACCCTATTACCATCTATATTGCTCTGGTAAGCCTACAACCTGGTGATCCCTGGGTAAAGACTCCTAGTGCCCGTGACACACTTATAGACTCTGGAGCTGCTGGAAATTTTATCTCTAGTTCCCTAGTGAATCAATGATCTCTACCAGTGATTTCCTTAAAGGTTCCCATTGCCGTTACTGCTATTGATGGATCACGTATAATTAATGGTCTCATTACTCAAAGTACATCTCCACTGACTCTTCAAATTGGAGCCTTACACCAAGAAAAAAATTCTTTATTGATCCTTCCTGTTACTACCAGTCCCATCGAACTAGGCCTTCCATGGCTTTAACTTCATTCCCCTCAGATTGACTGGAACACTCCTCAAGTCACTTCCTGGGGTCCCGAATGTCGTCATCGTTGTCTCTCTCAAGTTGTTCCACTCAAAATACAGCAGTCGTCCATTTCACCATGTCCACCGGGCCTCCCTCCTCAGTATGCTTCCTTTGCGGATGTGTTCGATAAGGTTCAGTCAGAACGCCTTCCTACTCATCAGGCATGGGATTGTCCGATTGACTTACAACCTGGCAAGAGTCCTCCTAGGGGCCGTGTGTATCCACTTTCATTACCTGAGACTCAAGCAACATCTGAGTACATTAAGGAGAACCTCCAGCGAGGATTTATCCGACCTTCTACCTCTCCCGCTGGAGCGGGGTTCTTTTTCGTAAAAAAGAAAGATGGATCATTACGTCCCTGTATAGATTTCCGTGGACTCAATGCCATTACCATCAAAAATCGGTACCCTATTCCGTTAATCACTGAACTTTTCGATCGCATTAAGGGAGCCCGTATCTTTACCAAGTTGGATCTTCGAGGTGCCTATAATTTAATCCGGATCAAGTCCGGAGATGAATGGAAGACAGCTTTTAACACCAGGGATGGCCATTATGAATATCTAGTTATGCCCTTCGGGTTGTGTAACGCCCCCGCTGTCTTCCAGGGTTTCGTGAATGAGATCTTCCGGGACTTGATGTATGTCTGTGTCGTCGTCTATCTGGACGACATATTAATTTTTTCCCAGGATCTGCCCACTCATCATCAACAGGTGGCAGAGGTCCTTTCCAGACTCCGAAGAAATTCTTTATTTTGCTAACTAGAGAAATGTTCATTCGAGTTATCCCAGATTCCATTCCTGGGATACATTGTGTCCGGAGTCGGTCTTAAGATGGATCCAGAAAAGGTGAACGCTGTATTACGTTGGCCCCAGCCAACTACTCTCCGAGCAATCCAACGCTTTTTAGGATTTGCGAATTATCACAGACGCTTCATTCAAGGGTTTTCGGCCATTGCCTCTCCTATAGTGGCCCAGACCCGCAAGGGGGCTAACACTAAATTGTGGTCCTCCGAGGCCCTTCAAGCTTTTCAGTCTCTCAAAGAGTCCTTCTCTTTTGCTCCTGTTCTTCGACAGCCTGATGTGACGCTTCCCTTCTTCCTAGAGGTAGACGCCTCTAATGTTGGCTTAGGGGCCATATTATCCCAAAGATCGGAGCAACAAAAATTCCATCCTTGTGCCTTTTATTCCCGAGGTCTTCTACCCGCGGAGAGGAATTATACCATCGGGGACAAGGAGTTGTTGGCCATAAAAGCAGCATTAGAGGAATGGAGATATCTACTGGAGGGAGCTCTTCATCCCGTAACTATTTTTACGGATCACAAAAACCTGTCCTATCTACAGTCAGCTCAATGTCTAAATCCCCGTCAAGCAAGATGGTCTCTTTTCTTTTCCCGTTTTGAACTTATTATAACCTTCAAACCTGCTGCCAAAAATAAAAAAGCAGACGCCCTGTTTCGGTTATTCGTGACGTCCTCAGACGTTGAAGATGGTCCTAACCATTCTATTTTAGATCCCAAGTGTGTGTCTCTGGCCACTTCGTCTACCAAGGTGCTACTATTTGGGAGAACCCTCGTGCCTCCATCTCTTAGGAGGAAAATATTGTCTTGGTTCCATTCCTCACATTTTTCTGGACATTCGGGTGAACGCAAGACTTTAGAAATCCTTTCTCGAAGGTACTGGTGGCCCTCTATGAGGAAAGATGTCAAAGACTTTGTGGCCGCTTGTGAGCTGTGTTCCCAGTTTAAAACTCCCCGCAGAACACCAGCGGGATTACTACAACCACTACCCATTCCTTCCAAACCTTGGACCCATATTAGTATGGACTTTGTCACCGATCTTCCTCCAAGTAAAAAGTGTAATACCATCTGGGTAGTGGTGGATCGATTTTCGAAAATGGCACATTTCGTTCCTTTGACCAGTTTACCTTCTTCATCTTCTCTGGCTGATCATTTTATCAAAGAGATTTTCCGAATTCATGGATGTCCTTCTGAGATTGTTTCGGATAGGGGAGTGCAATTCGTTTCCAGATTCTGGCGAGCCCTTTGTAAGACCTTGGGTATTCGGTTATCACTCTCATCTTCCTACCATCCTCAATCAAACGGACAGACCGAGAGAGTCAATCAAGATCTTGAAACTTTCATTAGGATGTTCTCCTCAGCCAACCAAGACAACTGGGTAGATTTACTCCCATGGGCTGAATTCGCCCATAACAACATGTATCACGAGTCATCTTCAAGAAGTCCATTCTTTGTGGTTTACGGTCACCATACGTCTTTCCCGGAATTTCCTGAGTTCCTGCTATGGAGACTGTTTGTCAGATCTTCAAAGATATCTGGTCTCAGGTCAAAACCTGTTTAAAAAAGACATCTGCCAGATACAAGTCCTTTGCGGATAAAAAGAGGCGGGCTATTCCACCACTAAAGATTGGAGATCGTGTATGGCTTTCTACTAAAAATATTCGCTTGAAGGTTCCATCTATGAAGTTTGCTCCTCGTTTCATTGGTCCATATAGGATCATTCAAGTGATAAATCCAGTCTGTTTCAAACTTCTACTACCCAAGAACCTTCGTATCTCCAACGCCTTCCATGTGTCATTACTCAAGCCTCTTATCATCAACCGTTTCTCTGTTCCTCCTTCAGCACCTCGGCCAGTTCAAGTTCATCAAGAGGAGGAGTTTGAGATCACTCAGATATTAGACTCAAAAATTTCGCGAGGAGTGCTTCGTTTCCTTGTGCAGTGGAAGGGCTTTGGTCCAGAGGAGCGTTCCTGGATCCGGGCTGATGATCTCAACGCCCCAGCTCTCCTGAAAAAATTCTATTCCCAGAATCCGGGCAAACCCGGCTCCTTGTGTTCTGTGCCCACCTTTAAAAGGGGGGGTACTGTCACTCACCGGACCGTGAGTGCCTCTACGCTGATGCGTGGCTCCCTAGCCTTCCTGCCGGCATCTGTCCTAAACCGCGGCTGTCCGCCATCCTAATGGACTGCGCATGCGCAGCTCCCAAGAACTCTTGTGACTGTTGCTTTTAATCCAAATTGGTTGATCAGGCAACTCCCTATTTAAGGCACCTGTGTGCATTACCTCATTGCCTGATCTTGGAGTCTCATTCCCGGTGAGTCTCTGAAGGTGTTCCCTGTGTTCTACTAGTGTCTTCAGTTTCCTGCTGATTCCTGATCTACTCATCGCTGGTTTCCATACCTGCTACTATCTCCTGTGTACTACTAGTGTCTTTAGTTCCTGTGGATTCCCTGTGTTACTCATCGCTGGTTTCCATACCTGCTACAGTCTTCTGTTTCCTGCCTGTGTCCTCAGCTGGACTCTGATTACCGGATCTACTCACCTGTGGTTCCTACACTCGTCTCTGCCGTCCAGAGTCTCTGCTGTTCCTGCATCTACCTGGGGACAGACTGTTCTACTGAATAGCGGTATGCCTATCTGTTATTGACTTTCTCAGTTTACTCTGCATATCCGCTAGGACAAGTTTGCACGCTCGGCAGCAGTATCCATACCCGCTATAGACTGTTATTGTTACGCTGCATACCTGTTTGGAATTAACTGTACTACTCAGTCGTTATATGCATAACTGTGATTGACTATCCATTATTGGCCTTCATATCTGTGCTGAGCAAGTCTCTACCAAGCAGCGCCACACATACCGTTATATAGACTTTGTTGGATACGCTGCATACCTATTGGGATCAAGTTCCTCTGTGCTCTCAGTGTCTGCATCCTATTATCTTTGTATGCTTCCACTCATCAACACTTGTACAGCTCCTCACCTATTAAGCAGTGGTACAACTTGCTATACGCAGACCACTGACTTCCCCGCTACCTACCTGCACCTGGACAAGTCTCTTCACCATAAGCAGTGGTACAACTTGCTGTACGCAGACCACTGACTTCCCTGCTACCTCCCTGCATCTACTCACGTCCATCCTGATCTCCGTGTTCAAATTTGCCTTTCCACTATATCAGCTAGAGGCTGATTCATTGACCAAAGATTGCTGCAAGTCACTGACTTTACTATTATTTACTGGCATTCTCTCTCCATCTGCTGTGATATCTGCACCGCTAGTCACCCCGCTACCAGAGGACCGTTGTGTGAACTTCACGACTCTGGTAAGCCCAGTCATCTGGTGAAATCCTGGGCAAGACTCCTAGTGCCCGTGACAAGAAGTATACACAGTACAGAAAGAAATGCCTGACTACACTGATCTAAAAAAGTTTCAACAAACAGGACCATTGGAGAAAGAAAGATGGAAATGATAAGGAGCACAAGATGATTGCACTGGTATGTGGAAACTGAATGATAAACTTTGTCTTCCACAGGTTTTGTTCCCTCCCATGTTACAGATAGCTCATGGATAGCCACACCTGGGGAAGGAACAGATGACTAGCGTGGTCCATCAGCATTGGATAGCTTCAGGATTCAATAAAGCTGCTACAGACTATTCAGGCCTGCTGGATCTGTGGAACTTCAAATCCAGGAAAAAGGGTAAAAACGTCACAAGGTACAACTCCAAAAGCCTTTTATCCTTTTCAAAGACTACAGATAGACTATATACCACTGCCTAAATCTGGAATATATGAATATGTTCTAGTCTGTACAGATCTTTGCAGTAAATGGCTGGAGACTTGGCCAGTAGCAAAGGCAACAGCAAAAGCAACTGCGAAAAAACTGATTGGTGAGATTGTGTGCAGGTATGGTGTCCCTGAGGTAATTGAATCAGATAGAGGTACACACTTCACAGGGAAAATAATGCAACACATAATGACAGATCTAGGCATACAGCAAGCTTTTCATGTGCCGTACAGACCACAGGTTAGTGGGCGAGTAGAAAGGTTGAATGGGACATTGAAACTGAAGATTCAGAAAATCATAGCTGAAATAATAAAAAATAAAAAAACATGCCCAGAATGCCTGCCCATAGCCTTGTTCAGTGTAAGAACTGTGCCAAATAGGAATAGCAAGCCGTCTCCTTATGAAATACTTTTTGGAACACTACCAAAGACAGGGTGTTATTATCCACAGCGATTACAACATAAACATGGAGATTTGACTAGCTATATGAGAAGTCTAACTGACCATTTGAACTATTTGTATGTTCTAGCATTTTCTTCACTTCCAGAGTCTGATTCAGACCTACAGCCGCATAAGCTAAAACCTGGCAATTGGGTGTACTTAAAGAAACACGTGAGAACTTTTGAACCAAGGTTTCGAGGGTCCGTATCAGGTCTTGCTGACCACCCCAACATCAGTGAAACTCCAGAACCGAGACTCCTGGGTGCACGCATCACACTGCAAGACGAGGCTAGTCACACTGGACACATAACCTAGATCCCTGTGATAACACAGACATGGGACCTGTTTGCACACAACAAACTGCACTATTTGAACCATGTATGTTGCAGCATAACACTAGTGTTTGTGTATGGGCATTACACCCACTACTCATTATCATTGTGGTATTGATCATATTGATAGGATGGAACTGGTATATGTCATGTACGTTCAGAAAAGATATACAGAGATTACAGCAGAGGCATGAAGAAAAGATACTTTTTGAATAAACAGGGGCAGATGTGCTGATATCTCTACTCAGTCCCGGGTGAATGGTGAAAGACCCTTGCTTTCTCACAAGAGACTGTACAAAATTAGTCTGGGCTGCGTTAGATGTCACCATTTCAGGCCTTAACATTTTTAACCTTTTATATATATTATTAAAAGGAGGGAGATTGTGAGAGCATTTCTAGGTCCTCAATGATGATGGTAATAATGATATGTGAAGGAGTTAAAAATATTGGTATTTGCCTTAAAAATACATTCAGTGTAATCACCAGCTCCAGCCTTGAACTATCTCAAAGACCCCTAGACAGGGGATAATAGATGAGGACATTGGGAGTACTGGCTCCAGTGAAAGTTGATAAGAACCCATAAAAGTGACATGAAGAGAACTAACTAGCTTTGTCAGAAGATTTATATTTACTCAGGAAAATATCAATCATGTGTTTCTGTTCTATAACCAGATCAAACGTTTTTTCATGTATAAATGTATGCCAGTAATAAACTAGCACAGCTCAGTTCTATCTTGACATTGGCATGTTTGTGTCTTGATTACTGATCTCCTGGTTAACCAGCATCTTATCTCACTGATATCTGAAGGGACTTGATAAAGGAGAGGTAAAATTACCCTAACAGCTTCATGCCCAGGTATCCTCCTGGGGTACTTCGTGTTTCAACCGGTGCCTCTCTAAAGTACTCCCACCCACCCACCTACCTTGTCTCTCTCTTGACTCCCAGGTCAAGCTTCCAAAGCCATACTCGGAGTTCCTGACGTTTTCAGCAAGACTGCCACTGAGAGTCTCCCCCCACATCGTGCGTGGGATTGTCCCATCGAACTCGTGCCCGGCAAAACTATTCCTAAGGGTAGAGTTTATCCACTTTCCCTACCTGAGACGAAGGCAATGTCACTGTATGTCTCTGACAATCTTCAAAGAGGATTCATCAGAAAGTCCTCCTCTCCCGCGGGGGCTGGATTCTTTTTTGTGAAGAAGAAGGATGGCTCCTTAAAACCCTGCATAGATTACCGTCGCCTGAATGCAATCACTATCAAGAACCGCTACCCTCTTCCCCTTATTACAGAACTGTTCGACCGCATTCGGGATGCTAAGATCTTCTCCAAATTGGATCTCAGAGGGGCTCACAATTTGATACGCATTCGAAGGGGTGATGAGTGGAAAACGGCATTTAACACCTGCGATGGGCACTACGAGTACCTAGTGATGCCCTTTGGGCTCTGCAACGCTCCTGACGTTTTTCAAGATTTCGTCAACAAGATCTTCAGGGATCTTCTGTAGCAATCTGTGATTGTCTACCTGGACGATACTCTAATATTCTCACCCGATCTCTACTCTCATCGTCTTCATGTAAACGGCATTAACCCACAAAGGTGTCTGCTGCAAACCATGGCCTACTGAGGCAAAAATGGCCTTCAAGACCCTTAAGGAGGTATTTATTGCGACCTCCATACTCAAACAGCCAGACCAAGGGAGACCTTTTATTCTTGAGGTTGACACCTCTTCTGTAGGATTTGCGGCTGACTTGTCCCAAAGATCTTCTTCTGGCACTCTAGAGACTTGTGGATTCCTTTCTAAAAAAAAATCCGGTGGTGAATTAAATTATGGGATCGGTGACAAGGAGCTCTTGGCTATTAAAATGGCACTAGAAGAATGGCGCTACCTTCTCGAAGGGGCATTACATCCCGTAACCGTGATGACGGACCACAAGTACCTTACCTACTTCCAGTCTCCGCTGGTCTCTTTTTTTTTTACCGGTTTCTACTTATCCTTACTTTTAGTCCTGGTTCCAACAATTGCAAGGCCGATGCACCATCTAGATCATTTGATAATACGGATTCCCTAGCCTCCTCAGACAACAAAACCATTCTGAACCCTATTTAGGGTGTGGCTATTACCAATTCCTCATCCGTCTCTCCTCCTCCTGGACGCTCCTTCGTAGAACCACATCTCCGCCCTAATTTACTATGCTGGGCACACAAATCTAAATTCGCTTCTCCAAATTGTCTCACTGCATCCCATGTAAAGGCCTTCCTTCAGACCCTAAGCTCGCAAATCTGTTTTTAAAAAATATATTCCGTCTCCATGGGTGTCCCCAGGAGATCATCTCCGATCGGGGGGTACAATTTGTGGCTAAGTTCTGGAGAGCCTTCTGCACCAAGATTGGGGTTAAACTGAAATTCTCTTCCGGCTACCACCCTCAGACGAATGGACAGATGGAGCAAGTGAATCAGGACCTGGAGTGTTTCTTGTGGTGCTTTGCTTCTGACCATCAAACTTCCTGGAGTGACCTCCTTTACTGGGCCGAATTCGCTCATAACAATCTCTTACATTCCTCCTCAGGCCATTCACCTTTCTTCGTTGTCTATGGGAGACATCCTACTCCTCCCCTCTTATCAGAGGCTCCAGTTTCTCCTCCTTCATCCATGACTTTTCTCAAATCTGGACCCAAACTAAAACAGTACTTTCTACTTCAGTGCAACAACATAAGAGAGCTGCTGACCGCCGTAGGAGGAATCTTCCAGTTTTGAAGGTGGGAGACCGTGTGTGGCTGGTTACTCGCAACCTCCGTCTTCAAGTTCCATCAATGAAATTGGCTCCTAGGTTTATCGGCCCTTTCGCTATCTCTCAAATCACTAATCCTGTTTCCTACAAGCTCTCATTACCTCCTTCCCTTAAAATCCACATTACTTTCCACATCTCCTTGCTGAAATCTCTAGTCCTCAACAAATTCTTCAAAGAACCTGTTTCTCCTCCACCCATGAAGACCTCTCTGGGGGACGAATTCGAAGTACAGAGAATTCTGAACATCCGCTTTGATTGAGGCAACCCCCAGTATCTAGTACACTGGAAAGGCTACAGTCCTGAGGAGACATCCTGGGTCCCAGAGGCTGATCTTCATGCTCTACGTCTCCTTGCCAAATTCCGAGAGAGAACTAATCCTTCTTTGAGGGAGAGGAGAGGGGGTACTGTCAGGCGCCGTCCCCGCTGATCCCGTCAGTCGGGGATGGACGCCTGCCTTCCGGGCCATAGCGTTCTGTTGCTAGGCAACAGACGCGCTGCGGCTTTCGCTGCCGGTCTGTCGGGCGCATGCGCCCTGCTCCGTCCCGTTGCCTAGCAATGGGACGCTACTCTCCCCTCCTGATTGAAGCCTCCTGGCTCCACCAATCACAACCTAACTGGCCTTATTTAAACCTGGCTCTGGCGCCATTAGGGTGTCAGAGTAACAGGTTTAATACCTAGTGTTCTTGGTTCTTCCTGCTCCAGTCTCCCTGATTGTGCTCCCAGTGTTCCTGCTTCCTCGTTGTGACCCGGCTTGGCGACCATCCCTCTATCTGTGTGACCCATATTGCTCCGCAACCTCGGCTTGTTGACCATTCCTCTGGATTCTCCCTGGTACCTTGCATTCCCGATTGGCTTGACCCGGACTGTCTGACCCTTCTACACTACACTGGCAACTGGCTAGTAGGACTGCAACCTGCGTACCCTGTGCAGCGAAGTCCAAACCTCCTAGTGGGGGTCCCTGGCGAATACCAGGGGTACGTTAGACTCTGCACCTGCTAGTTCAGTAGTGCTAATACCGGTTAGTGTCCTGCTCTTTGTAGTCCTGAATAGGCCTATGGCCTGACACTGGGCTTCCCCTCTCTGGGAGAGAGATGATCCCATTTTATTGAAAATTTTTGGAAGGTTTTCGACGAGCCATGCTGTTATGGCTCACGCCCCAGGCATCAGCTCCTAGAACCACTTCAGAGGTCTTCGCCTATAGGAACCGCTTTTCCTGTAGAGCTTTATGCGCTCACAGGTACTCTGATGCCCCCAGGTCTTATACTCTAGTAGTAGGAGCTGATACCTGAGAACATAGTGCTGGTGTAATTCAGAAGTGGAGTGAAAGTCCCGGCAAGGAGTATATGTAGCCATCAATGACAGCGTGTAGGTTCAGGCCAGAGGTCTAAAGGTCCCAGGAAAAGTAGCAGTGTCGAGGTCCAGGCTAAGGGGTCAGGGTCACAGGCAAATATGAAGAGTCAGAATCCAAGCAAGAGGTCAAGGGTCACTGGCAATCCACAAAGTCAATATCCAGGCAAGGGTCAGCAATGGTAATCCACCAAATAATAATAGCAGGCAATGAGATAGAACACAGCAGGGTACTGTGCATGAAGCAGGGACTATAACCGGCAGGGAGGGCTTGTCCCTTATAAACAGACAGGGGCCAATGAGAGCTGTCCTGCACAGCAGGAGAAACTTAGCCAAGCTGGGCTATAACTAATTTAATTGTGTGCACGCGCCTGGCTGCTCAAGATGCCAGGACACGGCGCTAATTGCTGAGAGCGCCCCGACCGTTGCCTAGGCAACGACCGGGACCAGGAGGAAATGACGTCCTGGTCGTCATGATGACGGCCGGGACGCAAAGCCTGCTGAGGAGGTGAGTCGCGGCGGTGCCCGGAGCTGCTGCGGCTCATAACACATGCTGGGTATCCTCAGCTGCCTCAGGACTGCTGGCCCTTCATCAAGATTCTCTAACTGCTGGTCAATATGCAGTCCAGTTCCAGACCCTTGCCTCTGAGCTACGCTGGAAGGATAAGGCACTCATAGCCACCTTTTGGCAAGGTCTTAATGAACATATTAAAGATGACTTGGCTTCCCGTGATCTTCCATCTAACCTGGATGATTTAATCTCTCTTTGCATTAAAGTCGATATACATCACAGGGAACGTATTCAGGAGAGGGACGATCCTTTCGTCATCTAGCTCCCCATTTTCAGTCCCCTGTATCCACGTCTGAGGAACCTATGCAGATAGGCCGATCCTGTCTCTCCCAGGAGGAATGTGACAAATGCATCAGAAACCTTCTGTCTGTATTGTGGCAAATCTGGTCACCTCCTTTCGTCTTGTACCAAGAGACCGGGAAACGCTCCATCCTAGGCGATGTCAGGGGGTTGTCCTAGGATCCAGATCTGCTACTCCCTATTCTTCTAAGGATGCTGAATTCCTCATGTCCGTACTTCTCCTTGCAATTGTCTGCCTTTGTGGATTCTGGATCCACCGGGAACTTCATATCTTCTGAGATGGTCTCCAAGCTCCATATCTCCACTCATCCATTACCACAACACTTGGTCCT
Organism: Mixophyes fleayi; assembly: GCF_038048845.1. Taxonomy (NCBI): domain Eukaryota; kingdom Metazoa; phylum Chordata; class Amphibia; order Anura; family Limnodynastidae; genus Mixophyes; species Mixophyes fleayi. The sequence goes on along the minus strand of NC_134406.1, from coordinate 165,273,969 downwards.
GACTGCGATTGATGGTAAACGCTTCACTAACGGCTCTATAGATCACATTATCAGTCCATTGCGGTTGTCGGTAAGAGCACTCTACTCAGAATGGATAAGTTTCCTAATCCTTCCACAGTTCATCAACCCGGTGATTCAGGGATTACCCTGGCTCACACCATTTTGACTGGCACCGTGCGCAGGTCATTTCCTGAGATTCCTCATGCAAGCATCGTTGTCTATCTCCAGTACTTCCTGCCAGGACTTGGATTTCTTGTCTTGCCTCAGCTTCTCAACCCATCCTTCCTGAGGCCTATGTAGAATCTTCTGATGTTTTCAGCAAGGCTGCTGCGGAATCTCTACTGCCTCATCGTCCTTGAGAATTCCTAGAATGTTTCCATTATCCTTACCTGAGACTTAGGCTATAGCGGCGTACATTTCCGAAAAACCTCGAACATGGGTTTATCCACAAATCTACTTCTCCCGCCGGTGCTGGGGTTTTTTTTTGTTAAGAGGAAGGATGGGTCTCTTAGACCTTGTATTGATTATCACAAATTATTATTATTATTATTATTATTATTATTAATTTTTATTTATAGGGCACCACTAGGTGTCCGTAGCGCCGTACAGGGACAAACGAGATTACAATACGAGGTGAGACAGCACAGTACAGTAAACAATAATCACAGTAACTCAGTGAGCTCAAAGCACCGCTAGAGGGGCGGAGGAGGGGAGAGGGGAAGGTCCGCCAACGACGGAGTCCAAGAGGGAAGGCACGGATGACAGGGAGACCCCTAGAGGGGAGAGGAGGGAGCGAGAGGGGACGCGGGAAAGAGGGTCCTCAAGGAGGAGGGCTAAGTAGCTGGAGAGCAGAGTTAACAGTGGTGAAGACAGGAGAAGAGAATACCCTGCTCAAAGGAGCGTACAATCTAAGGGGTGGGGTAGACAGACAGAGAGACACGGGGTAGAGATGGAGGAACAGAGGATAAGGATAAGGGGGGAGGAAGAGGCAGAAGAAAAGGTAGGAAGTTAAGTGGGAGACTGGAAGGCTTTAAGAAAAAGGTGGGATTTTAAAGCCCGTTTGAAACTGGACAGATTAGGTGAAGTTCTGATGGAGGGAGGGAGCTTGTTCCAGTGGAGGGGGGAAGCACGGGCGAAGTCTTGGATACGCGCGTGGGAGGAGGTGATCAGGGGGGAAGAGAGGCGACGGTCATTGGCAGAACGGAGAGGGTGGGATGGAGCATGAATAGAGAGGAGAGTGGAGATGTAGGGTGCAGTGGAGTTGGCGAGGGCCTTGTATGTAAGAGTGAGGAGCTTGAACAGGATTCTGTAGGGGAAGGGGAGCCAGTGAAGGGAGATTGGTAGAGGGGGGAGACAGAAGAGGAGCGGCGAGAAAGGAAGATGAGCCTAGCGGCTGCGTTAAGTACAGATCGAAGGGGAGCGAGATGAGAGTGGGGGAGGCCAGTAAGGAGGAGGTTGCAGTAGTCCAAGCGGGAGATGATCAGAGAGTGAATAAGACATTTGGTGGCATCTTGGGAGAGGAAGGGCCGGATGCGAGCGATGTTGCGCAGCTGGAAGCGGCAGGATTTAGCAAGAGAGAGAATGTGGGGGCCAAAGGAGAGAGAGGAGTCGAGGATGACACCGAGGCAGTGAAGTTGGGGGACAGGGGAGATAGAGGAGTTGTCGACAGTGATAGAGAGGTCAGAAGGGGGCGAGGTGTGAGGGGGAGGAAAGACTATGAGTTCAGTTTTGGCGAGGTTAAGTTTGAGGAATCGAGAGGACATCCAGGAGATGGCAGAGAGGCAGGCGGACACCCTAGAGAGGAGGGAGGGAGAGAGATCAGGAGAGGAGAGGTAAAGTTGAGTGTCATCAGCGTAGAGGTGGTAATTGAGGCCGTAGGAGCTGATGAGTTCACCCAGGGAAGAGGTGTATAGAGAGAAGAGTAAGGGTCCTAAAACAGAGCCCTGAGGGACCCCGACTGGAAGGGTGGACGGTGGGGAGAGAGACCCAGAGGTGGTGACGGAGAAGGAACGGTCCGAAAGGTAAGAGGTGAACCAGGACAGGACAGGGCCGGAGAGGCCAAAGGACTGGAGGGTGTGGAGGAGGAGGGGGTGGTCCACGGTGTCGAAGGCTGCTGAGAGATCGAGGAGGATAAGAAGGGAGAAGTGGCCCCTGGATTTAGCAGAGAGGAGATCATTGGTGACTTTAGCCAGGGCAGTTTCAGTGGAGTGAAGGGGGCGGAAACCAGACTGGAGAGGATCAAGGAGGGAGTGTTCAGAAAGGTAGGAGGAGAGACGGCTGCAGACGAGCCTCTCGAGAATTTTGGAGGCAAAGGGGAGAAGAGATATGGGGCGATAGTGAGAGGGAGAAGTGGGGTCAAGATTAGGTTTCTTTAGAATGGGGGATACGAGAGCATGTTTGAAGGAGGAGGGGAAGATGCCAGTGGAGAGGGAAAGATTATAGAGGTGAGCGAGGTGGGAGCAGGTGGTGGGGGAAAGGGAGCGAAGAAGGTGGGAGGGGATGGGATCCAGGGGACAGGTAGAGGGGGGGGAGGATGAAATGAGAGAGTGGACTTCCTCGCCCGTGGTGGGGCGGAAGGAGTGGAGGGGAAGGTGGCTAGGGGGGAGGACGGAAAAGTGGGGGGGTGGATGAGAGAATGGAGGAGATTTCAAGTCGGAGGGCCTCAATTTTAGAGGAGAAAAAGGAGGCAAAGTCAGAGGAGGTCAGGGAGGAGGGGGTGGGGCCAGAAGAGTGCTAAAGGGGGCGAAGAGACGGTGGGGGTTAGAGGATTGGGAAGAGATGAGGGACTTAAAGAAAGATTGTTTAGCGAGAGAGAGGGCAGAGCTGTAGGATGCAAGGATGAATTTAAAGTGGAGGAAGTCAGCCAGGGAGCGGGATTTTCTCCAGTGGCGTTCAGCGGTACGGGAGCATTTTTGGAGGAAGCGGGTAAATTTGGAGTGCGAGGGTTGGGGTTTGGAGCAGCGAGGGTGGACGGAGTGGGCAGGGGCGACCGCGTCCAGAGCAGAGGTGAGGGTGTGATTGTAGAGGGAGACCGCCTGGTTGGGGCAGGCCAGGGAGGAAAGGGGAGAAAGGAGGGTATCGAGAGAGGAGGACAGAGATGCCGGGTTAAGGGCGTCAAGGTTGCGTCTGGACAAATTGAACGCTTTTACAATCAAAAACCGTTAGCCTTTTCCTCTCATCTCAGAGCTCTTCGATCACATTCGAGGGGCTTAAATTGTCACGAAGCTTGACCTCAGGGGAGCTTACAGATTTGTCCAAATTCCTCAATATCTTAACTCACACCGGGAACATGTCAAGACTGTCCTTTTTCATCTTAGAGAAAATCATCTGTATTGTAAACTGGATCACACTGGCCAGAGCTGCTGGGTAACGGCAGAGCGGTGGTACTGGATTCCAGGTGCAAATCTCAGAAACAGCCGGGAACAGATTAGGTTTTGGGTCTAATCTGTAGGTCACAGGGATAGAAAAGTTTCCAAGCCAGTCTTTGAAGCAAGTGATGTTTATTTGCTCACCCTGGTTGAAGGTACTGGGGAGCAGGTCAGATGGAACAAGAAGAACAAATTTCAATACAATACAGTGCTTTTTATAAAGATTTGAACACAGCCTCACAGCGTAAGCCAGCCCCCTTGAGGTCTGAGCTATTTTTAGAATCAGGATGCAATTTGTTTACCCAAACATGGATTTACATGCAATGCAAAGCTAACAATATTTACACTTATCTGTGATATCCTAAAACTTGCTGTGATTTCCTGCATCTTGTTTTAGACGCAGGAAATCTAGTAGCATGTCTAATTAAACCTTCATGTGTCTTCAGGTGATGGACCCTCACACAACAAAAGGTCTAATTAACATGAGATTAGAATGGGTCCTTTCTTCAGACAACTGCAGAATACACATTCCCGAAGAAAATCACAAAACCCCAAACAAGTAATTTTCCCACATCACGATACACAAAAGACTTCCTCCACAAAGGCTTATTGTATCAAATATATACCTCAGAAATCATGCCTTTCCTCTAGCAAGGTTAAAACAAACAAGTTTCTTCCCTGGTCTCAGAAATAAAGATTTATTTTACCAAAATATACACAATATCAAAAATAAGTGCATTTACAATTATATAAATAAGCGCCCTGTGCTACTGTAAATAAATTTATACCATAAGTTACTTATAAGTGATCCAGTCACAATCCCCAAGAAAATTAAGCTTGCGAGCGCTTCAACCAGACTCTGTTGCAGATGTTGCTGGTATTAGAGAAAGAACAGCAAATGCGCTGACCGGAAACTGTTTCAGACTGCTGGTCTACAATAACCGTGTGCATCATACCACTGGGTATGCTCCTTATGTCTTAATGTTTGGCCAGGCCGGGCGAAGAATGCGGAAGTTGGTGTTGGGTACTTCCGAGGAACAATGTTGGATGACACCAGGATTGGTCCTTGAACAGAAACGTCAGTTGAAGGTGGCATGGAACGTGACTAAGAAGAGCATAGAGACACAAGCTCATGCAGGAAGATAACGAAGGAGTACCCTGTCCTTGGCTGTTGGACAACGTGTGTTGGTCCGCTTGCACACGCGTACGGGGGATTTGGACGAAAGGTGGGAAGTCACTCCCTGCCTTGTCCGGAGGCGATTGGATCCCGACCGGCATGTGTACGAGGTGGAGTCTACAACGGAGCTAGGTCGGCTTAGGGTTCTTCATTGAGATAAGTTGCCACCCTGTTTGTTCTCTGATGATGATGTGGTCACGACCAGGGATGCTCCTGCTGTCCCTGCCCAAGGGGAAGGAGTAGAGTGCGGGATGGATACGCCCGCAGAACACTTGTTCCCTTCAGTTCTAGTGGAAGCCCTCCTGTTCTGGCTGAGCTCCTATCGCTGTCCCCAAGAAGAGGGTGGCACCTCTTCTTGGGGGCAGGGCATTCCCATCACCAAGGCTATTAACCGAGAGTAATAGAATAATAACAGGGAATATCCTAAGACAAACAAAGGATAATAACACAGGCAAAAAGAGAGAAACATAGCAGTAATACAGGGTAATAAGACAAAGTAATAACAGAATAATAACACAGTGTGATAACAAATATTATAGACATTGGTGTATATTTACTAAACTGTGGGTTTGAAAAAAGGGAGAGGTTGCCTATAGCAACCAATCAGATTCTAGCCATTATTTTGCAGCATGTACTAAATAAATGATAACTAGAATCTGATTGGTTGCTATAGACAACTTATCCACTTTTTCAAACCTGCAGTTTAGTAAGTATACCCCATTGAGTAATAACATAATGATAACATAGGATAATAATAGTAAGTAATGCAGATTAATATTACAAGGTAAAAATAACGGAGTATTAACACAGGGTAATAACAGAATAATAACACAGGCTAATAATACAGAGTAGAAAGTAATATTGCAGGGTAATAACATAATAATAAAGCAGAGCAGGACCAGACTGGGACTAAAAATCAACCCTGGCATTTCAAGCATACAGGCCCATCTCTGTTGATGAGCAGGACAAAATTGTCTATTGTCCTGCTCATAATGTGGCCCGCCAGGGGCGTGCCCATATTATGTTGGGGGCATGGTCAACATGGGGCATTGATACATACATTAAAATAAAACATTACATTTATCAGGCCCTCCCTATCATGCCACCCCCCACCCCAGAAACACATTACAACACCCCCAGCCCACTGTACTTATCTATGCTTCTGATGCTGCTGACATCCATTAGGGTGGGAACTTCCTGTAGAGTGAGCAGGGAAGCTTTTAGTCTCACAAGATTAATAAATCTCATGAGACTTAGAGCTCCTCGACTTGCTCTGCAGGCTGTGTCCTATCCAGGAACTGGGAGTAGTTATCCGCTCCCTCCTACTAACCAGAGCTGGATTAAGGCTCAGGGGGCCCTAGGCACTTAAGACAGGGGGACTCCTATGATGTAATATGGTTATTAGACACATTTTCAACTAATACACAGGCAATGCTGTGAGCACTACTATTAGGTGCACACAGTTCTGCCTTCACAAGCAGTACAATGTGAAGTAGGACATACCTCCCAACTGTCCTTTTAGTCAGACCAAATCCTGACTAAGCGGATAGTCACCCACCAAATTCAGGACAGTTGGCAGAATGTCCTGGTCTCTCTTACCTGCCTTGTCATTGTCACCACTTGTGGCTGCTGGTGTCTTTAGATCAGTTGCTGCTTGTCTGGATCCTGGAATGATGGGAAAAAATGGTTACATGAAATTTAGAAAACTCCAGCCAGCAGCGGTGTTAAATCAATATAACACCCACGTTTTAAAATTAGGCCTCACTCCAGCCCCAACATTAAAATAAAGTATTCACATTTGATAAATACATCTATTTCCCTCCAACTAGCCCTGACATTAAATAGTATATACATTTAATAAATAGACCTATTTCCCTACAACCAGCCCCAACATAAAATTAATAGTATTCCCATTTAATAAATAAACCTATTTCCCTCCCTCCAAACAACCCCAGCAAGAAATTAAATAGCATTTATGTTTAATAAAAATAATCATTTCCCACAACCATCTCAGGCATAAAATAATTCATAATCACATTTAATGAATAGGCCTCATTTTCCCCAAACAGCCCCACATTCACTTAATAGCACACATTATAGTCATATACTGTCCCCCACACACATTCTAGTCATATACTGTCCCCCACACACATTACAGTCATATACTGTCCCCCACACACATTATAGTCATATACTGTCCCCCCACACACATTATAGTCATATACTGTCCCCACACACACATTATAGTCATATACTGTCCCCCCACACACATTATAGTCATATACTGTCTCCCACACACATTATAGTCATATACTGTTCCCCCACACACATTATAGTCATATACTGTCCCCCCCACACACATTACAGTCATATACTGTCCCCCACACACATTATAGTCATATACTGTCCCCCACACACATTATAGTCATATACTGTCCCCCACACACATTACAGTCATATACTGTCTCCCACACACATTACAGTCAAATACTGTCCCCCACACACATTATAGTCATATACTGTCCCCCCACACACATTATAGTCATATACTGTCCCCCCACACACATTATAGTCATATACTGTCCCCCCACACACATTATAGTCATATACTGTCCCACACACACATTACCCTGGCCCTTCTGACAAATGCCAGAAGCGCCAGATGGACAGTCCGCCCTGACGCAGAGTAATTACAGGCCTCCCCTGCTCCCAACAAGAGGTAAAGAAGGCATTGGGAGGGTGGAACCCTTTCTTGGGGACAGGGCATTCCCACCTACATGGCAGGAACACCCTAAATCTAGAGTACAGGAGGCAGGTGATGGCTATATAATCAGTGTTTTACACTGCTAGGGGGAATTTGGAACTCATTTAGAGGGCTCCATATGTTCAAGTGAAAACCCTGGTAGTGAAATGAATTGCTTTGTTATTTGAATTATTGTTTGATAGCCTTTTTCATTGCATTGCTTTGGGCTATTGTGACATGGTAGTTGGTGGCCAGTTCAGGCAGGTTTAATGTAGTTTAGCTCTAAATCAACTTTATAGGCAGGATGTTGTGTTTATTTGCTGGCATCTGTCAGCTATTAGGCAGCAACCTGGTTGAAGTCTTCCCTGATCAGCTGGGTATTCTGGATTTTTGTGGAGAAGAGTGGAAGACCATGAGTAGGCAAAGTATTTCAGGTAGGATGGTTTCTGCTGAGTTGTGCGGTAGGACACCCAGGTGGTACCAAACTTCACAGTGTACTTGGGGTGAAGGTAATTTTCCCTCACCTTGGCTTAGCATCTTGGGCACTTCGCTTCTCAAATTCTCAATAGGTTTACAGTCTAACTTCGATTTCTTCTGCCACTACAGGTCTGGTCCGTGATTTCTAATCACATTTGTGCAGGGTCCTGTGGAGTAAGTCTGTATTTGTGGTGATGTTACACCACCACCATGGTCAAGTGTTGGCAATGTGATCAGTGTTTTACATTGTTAAGAAGAATTTGGATGCCAGTAAGAGGGCTCTGTTTGTGGAGGTGGCAGAACTTCATGCAGCAAAAAGTTTCTAGAAGCAGTCAGATGGAGGCATTTATGACAGCTGAAAGTTTGAGTTCTAGTGTGAGCAGAGGAAACTGAGAGTTCTATTTATCCCTTTATCTATTTACCCTGCTACATTGAAAATCTTTGTCCACACAATTTATTATTAAAATGTCATTGGGGCATCAGCTCCCTAGTGACACTGACTTGCAAGAAGGTCCTGCAGTGGGCCTGCATGCCAGATCATGCAGGCCCACTGAAACTAGAAGCCCCATTTTTTTTAGGCTGACATGCTATGTTTTGTTTAAAATAGTGGTTGGAAACAGGTGGTCCTCCATTAACTTCATGTTGCGTATCACTGCTTTAAAATATTGTCTTTTAGCATTTGCTGAATTGTTGATGCTAGTGTTTACAGGTAGTTTATCGCAGTTATATCTAAAAGTATGTTTTTTTTACGTTTTAAAAGTCACCCCTGTCCAAAGAAGAGGGACAGAGGGCATTGGGAGGGTGGAACCTCTTCTTGGGTTCTAGATTATTCCTAATGTATCGGGTACAGTTAGCCTATGGATCTTTTTCTTTCATACTACTAGGGAGACTTTATAACTGGTGGGAGATTGAAAGTGGATGAGACCCCAGTAAAAATGATCTAATTACAACGAACAGCAAGGACTTCCCAGACTCATCTATTGGGACTTACTAACCCTGGGAACTCACTGCTGCTTGATAAAGCTGCACCACTCACATAACCAATAGTTATACTCCACCCATTGGTGTACTGCCTACCACTGATGTGGCTAAAGATGATGGTGTGCTAAACCAGCCCACTTTTCTGCTGAGTGTGTCTACATGTGAGTTGGCCTCACCTATCAGTCTGTATTCTGAATTTTTTCCAGGGCCAATTTAAATTTCCAATCCACCCCTGGTAATAACGGAGAGTAATAATACATGGTAATAACAGATAATAACGCAGGAACTCCCAGAAGAGCAAGCACCATCCCGGATCCCATCCACTTCACTAAAGGTAGGGCTTTATGACATGATTGATTGATTCATTTGTGTCTTGCACATGATTCTGGATACATTACTACCAGGCAAACATAGCCACAAGCGGTGCTATTGAATAAAGTTTTGGCATTTTGAATAGTCTGTACCCATCCAAAAGTGCTTTGCAATATTCAGTGGAAAAAGTTTCTGATATTTTTACCGTATTGTACAATATATGTATTCAACATAAGCTTCCAGTTTTGCAGGATCCAATTCTTCCTCCAGAACCAGAAGTGTAGACCATTTAAGAAGAGTATGGTAATTACTTAGGAAGCCAGGTCCAACAAACCTTTTTTGTGACTGTTTTTATGTAAGTATGCACAGTTATTGATGCTATTTTTTTTAATTGTCGATATTTAATTTTTATTGGGTAGATGTATTTTCTTCCTGCATTAATTTCAATATATAATGATTTAAGAATCAAAATGTGGAGGCAACCTAGCAGAGGGGGGAACGGTAAGAGTACAGTGGTGGCTGCTCTGAGAGAGCATAGCGGCACCATCAGGAAAAATTGTAACCACATACGCCTACTGATGTAGGAGAGAACATCAGGGGAAACTTGGAGCAGAAGGGCAGCATGAATAACGGAGGCAGCGAATGAAAGCAACCTTGGAAGGTCCTGCTGCACAACATAAAATTAGGAACTATCACACAGTTTTCAGTTGGCAGAGTGGGAGCAATAGGAGTTTAGAGAGGACATGTGATATGCAGTGAGTGTTTGTGAAGCTGTGTGATGACTCGTAGAGTTTATCGATAGTGTGTGATTAGCTGCAGGTTGTATAATATGCTGCTGAGTCTGTGTCTGTGCAGAGCAATGGTGATATCCTCAGTGGAAGTCACGGTTGCATGAAAGGTCCTCCTACCCTCAACATGAATGGGCTACATGACGAAGGGAGGTCAGGCAGGCTGTTTTTTTTTTCTTTTTAATACATGTCATTATGCTTTTATCAGCTCATTAGTTACAGAGGAATGATTGGTGAGTGGGGTGGGGGTGACAGCATCAGTAGTAATGGGATGGATCCCTCTTTTGACCCAGCATGTGGTGCTGGGAACATTCCTTAGAATCCTTTGAGTTTTTGATCCATGTTGACATGATCCAGAGCCGAAATCCAGATTGCAGCGATACACAATGAAGTACCAGAGCCCCGGTGAAATCTACAATTTCTTTACCATTAACCCCTTGATAAATTAAGAGAAGACTGCGATAGGCATTCTTGCTCTTTTCTCCATTTTTTTTCAGGCTATTAGTTTGTTAAATAGAACCCTAAATAATACCCTCTAGCAGTTGTAGTAAACTCATTAAATACCATTGCTAAACTTTGCACAATGGATCTTATTAATAAATATATGATACAAATCTTCAGACTAGTATAGTGATCCATTTTGTATCTGTGTTATATGGATTACTGAAGTATGTTTTACCAAATAACATTAGCAATAGCTGCAAAGGACACTCTAATATTCTGTCCTCTCCTCTTTTTTATTGTTGTACATTTATTATTTAATATTTTATTAGAGGAGGCACTGTCAATTTTAACCTTATTGCACAATTTACTAAATTCTAAACAAGAAAAAGGTTAATTGTTTAAACTACAATACATGTAAAGTCCAAGAGAGCACCAGGTGGTAAACTAACCTGCAGTTTTTTTGTTTGGAATTTAGTAAAGTATGTTTTATCTGACTTATTTTATAATTAGTCCATGTTATTACATGTAGGAGATTAATATTCTCAATGCACTAATGACAAGGTATCTGTCAATAAATCTGACTTTAGAAAAGACAATTTTAAGCATCTGTTGCACTTTCCCCTGATAACAATATGATCTTGTGTAAACAGTGGTCGAAGTGGAAATTTAGAAGTAGCAGCATAGAAAATATGAGCGAATGCAACTTGATAATTTTACAATTAAAGCAGTAGGAGAAGTGGCAGTATGGTATATCAGCGTATACCAGCCCACTTCCACCACTGGGTGTAAACTATTGTAATATGATCCTGTATTGTACAGAGGTCACTAGAATGCTATCTTTATTGTGTGGATGAAATTGCAAGTGGCTGGAGGATGCCTAGCAATGACATTAGGTAAAGAAGAGACGAGGAACAATAAAGAGTCAACAGCATCGCTGGAGAGACCTATTACTAACAGAATGTGTTGAATATAAAAAATAGCACAATATTGGTTTATTTGATATTAATTAGAAAATGTATTAAAGTCAGAAGTTACAGGTTTTTTTTTTTACTTTATTGGAGTTTGAACCTCTAGAAAATCTCTGTAAAATGTGAGTAAATAAAATTATTGTTTATGTGTGTTGACAAAATATTTAAATTACCAGTGTCCCAAAATTTGTCATGATATAACAATATAGAACATTTAAAAGCAATATATTATACTATAATATATGTGATTTTAAAATATTAACTTATTTTGTCTTATGGGAGTGTCATCACTGTCACGATATAGTAGTCAAGTGGTATGCAGAATTGAACTTGGGGTTTGTTTGCTTGTTTGAAATAAAGATCCTGTGAACCAGTTATCTATAGGATAATCACATTGCACAATGTATCAATGTTTGGTCGGGGGATCATAATCTTGGTAAATTGGCCATGAGTCAGTGGGATACAGATTGAAGTAAAGAGAAAGAGTTAATAGGAAGAAAAAATATTGATAATAAAAATGATGACAGACCTGTACAAAAAATATAACCACATATATTGATTAAAAAGAATAAAACCCCATATACTTACCATCTGATGCTTTCATCTGTAAGTGATCCAATCTTATAAGCTTTTACTCCAATAGGCTTGAAAAAAAAAACCATACCAAAAACCATATTTCAAAGGTCCTATATATATATATATATATATATATATATATATATATATATATACACACAAGTTAACCCGTGCATGATACTCATGCATTCTAGTCAAATCAAGCTACTTAAGGTGTTAAAAAGGTTCTTGTCATGCATTTGGGCCTAGCCCAGGCCTCCTCGGGGGAAGAGTGTTACTTCCCAACGCAAGCGCCCTTTTTTAACGTGGTTTTGTCCACATGTGACCACCTCATCATTTTTCTCCATCACCTCATCCTTCATCTTCATCGCCACATCCTTCATCAAGCTACTTAAGGTGTTAAAAACTCCCCACTGTCACCCCCGGCAACCACCAACCACTCCCATCTGTCACTTCTCCTTCAAGAAATATATAGGTCAGTGTATAACTGCCTAGCAGGTGGCGCTGCAGCTTGGTTTTTTTTTTTTTCACACACGCCACTAGGCATGTATATAGTATATATATATATATATATATATATATATATATATATATATATATATTCCAAATGTGCTTGAAAACAATATTCTTTCTTCAGTCACGACCCCAAACTATATCACCAGGATCCCGCTTAGCAGGACAAGAAACTCTTTACAGCGGCCACACTATGGTCTTCTATGAAAGGTCATCTGCCGCAGAATGAAATATAAGCAGAAACAAGGTCTATTTATACTGTAGGGGGATTTTCCAAGCTGTCAGAGGGGAACATCTTTTCCACGCTTCCCGACATCAAAAACTTGGCAGGTATGCACTAGGTATAATAGCATTAGGAGGTGGGGACCCCAAGTTTTTTTTTATTTTTTAAATCTATTTCTTACAAAGAGCCGCCCGAACCACCGACTCAGCAGGCGCTAACAGATATGTACCTGCTGCACCTGTGTACTACAGCAGCCCTATGCCCGAATTCAACAAGCCACGGACCTTGAAATCTGTTGCTTGAGAATTCGGGCACACACAAAGCCTAAATATGGGTGTCAAATTCTGAGTGCGGGATGCACTCAGAATGCGTACCCTAATGAATCAGGCCCATAAGACATTCCACAGTGTACATAGCTATGCTTAAAACGTTATCATCCCACATGAATAAAAAAAATATAGCCATCTTCCCACTGGAAACACATAGAAAACAGTCCTAGGTTGTGACGAATATGTAGTATATCTAATGACTTATTGTTATTTTCTGTTGATTTCATGTATGACAATGTATATTGTATGTAACCTTGTAATGTAATCTCAACATGTGCTTTGATAGATAACACGAGTTGGAACCTATGCAAGTCTTTTAAAACTAGCCAGGCCCGGGATATATAAGGATCTTGGAGGAGTTTGAAGTCCCAAAGTTGTAAACCATTTAGTCACTCAAGCAGAGCAGAGGTGAGAAATTCTCTGAGGTGCCCAAACATATATCTTAGTGATAATTTACTTTGGAAAGCTCTGTGTCATTTTGGGAATCAATCTGACTTAATTGAAAATGTAATTCCTAAGGTGGAGGTGAAGAGCCTATAAGAAGGGTTGAAAATCTTCTGCCTTAGACAATAACGTGTCTAAGGCAGAAGATTTTTTATGAGGGAATCTATCAAGACGTGCATTTTCATGAGGGGGTCCATCAAGACTAATATGTCCCATCTTTCTCAATTGTGTACTCTCACAAACCAGAGGGTATATTTACTAAACGGCGGGTTTGAAAAAGTTGAGATGTTGCCTATAGCAACCAGATTCTATCTTTCATTTATTTAGTGCATCAAAATGACAGCTAGAATCTGATTGGTTGCTATAGGCAATATCTACACTTTTTCAAACCTGCAGTTTAGTAAATCTAGCCCCAGGTCTTAACTAGTAAGTAGTGTCTCGAATTTTATTTCCTAGTTTATTTTCTGAAACTTATTTGTGTAACATATTGTATGTAGTTATTAATTTTTGTAACTAAGCTTAGGAACTATTTTTCAGATTAAATATAATCTAATGTGTTCTCCGTCATTCTTTGTGAATTTACGAAGCCCAGGGAGGTTCATGCTACATGTGTATATGGTTTAATTGTGAAATAGTAATAAATGGTTCCGGTAATCGTAAGGACACCATAAAAAATCCTTTGTGGTAGCATAAAAGGTGTATTCATTGCTAAGTGACTAGGGTGAGGCCAGTCACAGCCAGCAGTTCAGATTGCTGTATCTTGGATAGGCTGGGTGTTCGTGACATAGGTGTATATATCTATGATTAAAACATGATCATCCCACATAAATAAAAAAGATATAGCCATCGTCCCACTGGAAACGCACAGAAAACAGTCCACAATGTAAATATCTATGCTTAAAAGGCCTTCATTCTATATAAACAAAAATGATAGAGCTGTTTTGCTAGTATAAATCAATGCATGTACATTTATTTATAATTATTACAATTTTTTTTTTATCAACAGAAATATATATTAAAGTGCAATTTATACTTTATTAAAATTATTTATAATTATTTACAATTTATTAAATTGTTATAGAGTTGTTTTTTCTCTGTTTAAAGCATTGGGTGAAAGAAAAACGTGCCAACGGCAGAAAATGTAACTGCAGACAATCATCCCGATCATCCTTTTCTGTAATCATCCGTTTAGTACATCCCATGGATGTTGAAATTTGACCAGTCCATCTCTGCACAGGGGTGAGAAAAAGCTTCAGCAGCGTTGTTCATGTAATCGATCCAGTGGGAGTCTTATTTACACAGCACTATAAAATATGAAAGACTTAAAAGTGTCGGTTGCCATCTCCCGCATACCCCCATGGTTACAGATGAATTTCAGGGCTCGTCCTTACTACCGCCCAGTTCCCCACATGATCCCGCCTCCTGTCATTACATCTCGACAGTCAACACTTGTCACATGGTAACACCTTGCCCAGTTCACGTGCCCTTACGTCACGAAGGAAGTGGCGTTCAGAAGAAGTCACCTGAGAGGCGCTCCGGCTGGCCAGTCACTGCTGTAATGCGCCTGCGCAGTCGCTTATATGCTGCGCGTTTGCTGTATGAAAGTGTTATTTGTGGCGGGTGCGGCTTCCTGACGTCACCGCCGTCATCGCTCTCTGTCATGTGCTAGGACTCTCCAGTCTGGCGGTTGGCTGGTTTGTCTCTGACGTAGTCCGGAAGTATTGCGTGCCACACGGAAGTAAGAGAGAGCCCGAGGGTGGTTTCACACACCCGGAACAGGTTCCTAGTGCTGTGGTTCAAGTTTTGGGGGAAGCCTGGGAGAAGTAGTCGGTAGGAAAAAAACCCGATCCACTTCCATACCCCAGTCACCCGGTGAGGGTTGTGCTGAGCCGAGATGGCATCCAACGGGACGACACTACAGGTAACCGGCCTCGTCATATATGGGGGAGGGTGGAATATCCACAGGTAAACATTTTTGTCATATATCTGGGGGAAGGGGAGATATACAAATAATCCTGATTGTTTTGTGTGTAGGGTGAATCTGCAGGTAACCAGTTTAATTATCATACTTATGGGGTGTAGACGGTAAGATTGTAATGTTCCTTTTATCGCTACCAATAAACATTGTCCAATGTGATCATTGTGGTTCCAATGCACAAAGAGATATAATAGTCAACTATAGCAGGATAACAGCAAAACATGATAATGCATAAACAATAGATTAAATATAATAATAAACAGAAGTTATAAATAAATACATTATGCATGTGCTTCCCCTGGGCCCAGGTTCAGATAGTCATGTCTGTAGTCATGAACAGAGATTTAGCACTGACCCATGGCTTGCTTATATGCAGCTTCAGTTAACAAAAACAGTGATGATGTCACAATGTACACAAAGGTAAACTAAGGTTTTCTTCATTTGTCCTGAGGTCAGGTCAGTCCACTATAATGCAAATCATAGATCAGTTCAAAGTATTTCTTCGATAAAGTGGGGGCCAGCTCATTCCAACAGCTGAGCCCATGCGCATAAGGGAACAGACCTGATCCAGTTTAAACCAACCTATTTGCATTCTAAACACAATATCATTTTGAGTATTAATCCTTTTATCTTTCATAACTAGTGATCACTTCACCAATAGTAGCGGGTTCCTGATGGTAATGTGCAGCTCGAAATGACGCTAAACATGATACATTTCCTATATCCTCAGCCGTAGATACCCTTTAACATAGTTTTATCTATGTATAAATAATCTTGAATATATTTTTGCTAATAAATATGGATTGGAACCTTAATAAATGTGTACTATTTACAAGTGTAAATGTGTGTTATTATTCCATGCGATTGTATCATTACACGTGGCGGACTAATGACAATTGCATGGTGAAACAATATTAATTTAACTAACTTCATCCAATTATTTGACTTCCACAGGATCTACAGCTAATTGGCATCATTGTCACTCCTGGTGAATGTAATGACCAGTACCACCTGTCCATAATATCCTTGGACAGCCCTAGTTTTTTTTTTTTCTCCCCAGACCCCAAAAAAAGAACACCCCCCGCGAGAGCTGCTGATGCGCAGCAGCTCCGTTTCTTCAGCGCTGTCCTATACAGCAGCCGTGGCGCTGTCTAAGAAGCGTCCGCGGCGGTGCTGTATACACTACAGCGCCGCCGCGGACGCTTCTTTGACAGCGCCGCGGCTGCTGTATAGGACAGTGCAGCTATAGCGGCCACTTAGTTAGCGCAGGGGGGGGGGGGGTTCTGGAGACTCAGAAACCCCCCCTGCGTGCGCCACTGTATCGCTAACGATTTTACAAACTGCTGAAGTTCCAATCCGTCTGCCGATAAATGCATACACATTATACACAATTTACCTTCAGATCTGTGCTCTTCATCTGGTCCTGTAGTAGTTTAGAGAATATTTGGTTATTGTCTTCTTGTCTACTGGAATGACACTCCTTCTTTTTTTTTTTTTTTTTTTTTTTCATAACCTGAGTCAATCAATATAAAGGTTCAGTCCCAAAGATATGAATTGCTTGTATCTTGTGACAACACTGTGCAAGTAAACCAGGCGTTAATTGATGCTGAATTTAACTGTTTGAATTGTTTATGCAAGAGAGCACCAGTCTGCTGTGGTTTAAGCAGGGCCACAGATGTTTTAAAGACTGGTGTCCTCCCAACTACAAGAGGAGATCATAACAGCAGATGAGATCTATGGCACCCTCGAGGTGCATTAAAGAGCAATATGATTATCCCAGGGCCTTATAATATTCATATAATGAACCCAAAGCATCAATGCAACACCTTTTTATAATACACACTCAAATAGATCTGACGGTCTATAATCTGTGAACCTAGCCAAATGTTGGAAACCTAAATGGTCCATAGAGAAGTAAGAGAAGTAGTGTCCTAAATAATTTACCTAATATTCCATGTTTCATATGCAAATGTGTGAAGTTATGATCTATCTGGTGAATGCCATATTATATTTCTATCATGTTTCAAAAGGTGAGTGTTATTTGTGACAGTCTCTACAGTTTATG
Source organism: Mixophyes fleayi (assembly GCF_038048845.1). Taxonomy (NCBI): domain Eukaryota; kingdom Metazoa; phylum Chordata; class Amphibia; order Anura; family Limnodynastidae; genus Mixophyes; species Mixophyes fleayi. The sequence continues at coordinate 165,256,583 of NC_134406.1, read as the reverse complement.
TGAATATTGTTTGCTTTTACCAACAGAAAGCAATTGACCTGGTCAGCAAAGCTTCTCAGGAAGACAAAGCAGGGAACTATGAGGAAGCTTTTCGATTATACCAAGGCGGTGTACAGTATTTTCTTCATGCTGTAAAATGTAAGTAATGCTTAATTATTTATCCATAGGGTGGTTTTTTTTTTGGGGGGGGGGGGGGTTTCAAATTGCACACTTTTATGTATCTATCACCTTTTGCAATATACACTTCAAATCTGCTGATGACATGATGCTGTGGATGGGTGCTGTATCTTTTTTGATCTCCAAATGCAGCCAGAATGGAGTAAGCAAGTTATTTGAATTTTTCAAAAACTGATGCAAAGTGTGTTCCACCTGATTAGAAGGTTGAGATTAGTTTGAAAATGAAACATTTTGCGTAAATAATGATCACATATCAGTGTGCATGACTAACAATTTTCACAATGAAATACCATAGATCTGTGCGATAAGTGTGCAAAATATATCTTCATTATGTTCAAAGGAAGACACATTTGCTGGCACTGGGACATTTTTCAACTATACTAAAATTGATGACGGGGGTGGGAGGAGCCTTGTCTAAAGCGCCAGTGTTGTATAGCATAAAGTCAACACAAATATTCTACATAAAAATTCAGTCCATATTTTGCAACTGAACATTCATATTGTAGGCCTTTTTGTTTTCTTTTAGTTTAGTCTTTTTTTTTTTAGTTTCTAACAGAATGCATAACTGCATTATACCGTGGATGGTACTTCAGTCATTATGGCAATTATGAAATGCTCCCTCACACCCCTACAGCCCGCCACTGAGATCTGTAAATAACCGTGCAAATGGTTTTTGACAAGTAAAGAGAAAGAGGGTGAAAAATATTTAATGCTTGAAGCACAAGGTTGATCGTGTGAGGCAGAGGCCAAGTATAATATATAATGCTGGACAATTATATGATTGTCATAGATAGGTATAATTTGCTCTGTTAGTATAGATATATTTTTTTTTTTTTTTTTAGCTACAGCCCTTAAAACTGTGTGCTGCTCGTACGCTTTCTTTAAAAAAAAAAAAAAAAAAAATTGTTGCAAAGCTTGTGTTACACCACCCATGATGTATGTACATGTTGTTCATGCTCTGTAAAGCTCTTTATTTACATACAATTAATTGTTCTGCATTTTATTTGCACTGTAAAACAATACACTGTAACATAATTGAAAGTTATAAATTGCACTCTGTAAGGTTACTACTTGCATATATTTGCATGTTATGATGTTTACTCATGAATGACTTTATGTAGAAAATGTATCTATAATGGTTCTTAGATGATGCGCAAGGTGAAAAGGCAAAACAGAGCATCAGAGCAAAGTGCATAGAATACCTTGACCGGGCAGAACAGCTGAAGGCTTACCTGAAGAAAAAGGAAGCTGCTCCTGCAAAACCAGTAAAAGAAGGAGGACCTCGTCCTGCTGAAGACAAAGGGTATGTGCTTCAATAAGATATTTTATCATGACTACTTACATTCATTTTTACACTTCAAAAGTAATTTGCAGTTCAAAAGTATAATTTATGTTATGTGCTTTGAACTCATATCAATCCATGTACAAAGGACTAGTAAAATGTGATCTTTTACTAGACTGGTTCGAGAGGTTTTTTTTTAGTTTTGTTCTACCTTATTTTGTGACAAAAACAGAAAAAATAAGCCCAAGCTAGATATATCACATATTATATATGGTACCAGTTGCATGGCAATATAAATGCCCATATATGTATACAAACCAAAAAATAGTTGTCAGTCCTTATGCTTAACACTGCATATCTGTGTATCTAGCAAAATTAAAACATGAGGTATTAGTTTATATTTTGATTAAGACATTTAAGCCAGCATCAAGGGCACCTCATTATATGCAGATCCTACACTGACCAATATACTTTAAACACCATTAAAATGCAATTAAAATTAGATGCACTCGCCTCCCACGTAAAGGGGTTTACATATAGCAAAGGTTTGATTGTGAGCCACACCTAAATGTGCCTTAAATAGGCTTGATGGACAGCTGCTATGACAACCTAATGCAATAGTTTGAGACAAAAACAGAGAAAAAATATCCTGTTTTCATTTTGCTAGATACAGATATGCAGTGTTAAGGATAAGCGCTGAGAACTGTCATGTAGAGGCGCATTTCTGCAGGATTCCTTTCTGCTGTCTTCTGGCTCAGCTATCCGGTGGGGGTTTTTGTCCGTCCCTGAATATCTTCAAGAGATACATTTGGCCTGGTTTTCTGGGTTTCTGACCTGTACAAATGGAACAATTGCATTTATTATACCTTGCACTTCAGATTTTGGTTAGTCATTTAAAACAAAGTGTTGTAATGTCACAGGGCAAATAATGCTAAATATTCACTGGTATTGGAGTTTATTAACATGCAAGCTCCCGATCTGTGTGTCCAGAAGTCACTCTGGTGAGAATGGATACTTTCTTTGGTATTCAGATATTGTGTTACATGGCTGCGTTTTTGAAAACATGTTTAGTTTCTGCTTCAATTGACACGCAATAAACTGAAATTGTGGCCAAGTCATTGCTTTTTTTTTTTGGCAGGTTAATTTGATTGCAGTGCCATCTTTCCCCAAATGCAGCTCTCCAGTTTGTGGTTTCATATGGGACAATGGCCCTGTTCGCTTACACTTGTCCACTTTGTAAAACCTTGTCAATATGGACGATCTTGCTCTCCCTCTACATCTAGAAAGGCTATGCTGGCTCCCAGCATAACCAGCGCGACTGGTGGTTTGAGTTGGAAAATGGTCACAGACCCAAGCTCCTGGCATTCACTTCCCACACTTGGAACTATAGCTGGTATATGAATTGTTTAGGAGTATTGCTGGTTCTCCCTTCTTGTCGGCCTCAGATGCTATCCTCTCCCAGCCTTTTACAGTCTGGAACCGCATGAGATCACCGATCCGTTCTGTGGGAGATTGACAGGCTACCTGAACTCCATTCTGTGCCTAATACAATTTGTCCTTTCATTTGACCAGCACTGAGGGCTATCTTGTTTGCCAATTTTTTTCCCTGCTCCTTCCCTCTTAAGCATGTCTTCTCAGAGCAATTTCCCATCCTTACCCCTCAAGTGGAAGACTTTCACATTATCTTTAGAGAGCAAGCCAAAAAGCTCATTTGCAACCCCTGTACACTGCTTTTGAAATCTCCAAAGTTCTCTTTGACATCTTGAGACCAAGACACATGGGAAAATCGAAAATTCAGACTGTGAAGATGAGAATGTTGACCCTACATGCCTTTACATGTTCTACCCCAAGCAATACCATCATAGATATACAAGTGTTCTGGAAACCAATAGCAAAATGCAATTGTAGTGTCTTTGGTCTGTGTTTGCCTCTCCCCTAAAGTGTGCAACTTAAGACTTACTGAGGTACTTTTTGTTTCGGCATGAACTCTCCTGTATGTAATTTTTAAGGCTCTAACAATATCTCAAACTAGTTAATGCCCCCCTTCCATGTAAGATTACTTCTCTCTATCCGGAATGTCTGGAAACCTTTTTGTAAGGTTCAGGTGCCATGACAAACAGTGTTTAGTTACTTGCAGGTTTTTGGGTTTGTTTGTTTTTGGGGTTTTTTTTGGGTTTTTTTTTATGTCTTTGCTATAAAATTGGAAATGAGGTTGCTAATACATGCCTTGTGTCTCCTTTATAATCGTTCACGGGTGGAATTCAGTTGAAGCGGCCTGGGCACTATTTCCATTACTACAGTAATAGTGCGCATTATTACCATTGGTACAGTAACTTCACTGCTGATTTTTGCTTGCAGCTCTGTGAACCGCAAGCAAAAATCTTTTAAAATTACTGTAATAGTGCCCAGGCCAATTGAACCCCCCCATTGTTCTGTTTGCACTGGTGATGCTGTTTGCATTTCCAGTACAGTGAGTACAAGTCTGCTTTAAGATGTGTTATTAGCTCATTTATTTATTTTTCTTTGCAATTATTTAGGAATGATAGTGATGAAGGGGAGTCGGGTGACCCAGAAAAAAAGAAAATGCAGAGCCAGCTCCAAGGTAATTTTCATTTTCGAAATATGAATGCATAATACATTGCTCAGTGAGCCTGACACACCACGGCAGCTCCATTAAAAAGAATAAACTTCCATCAGTGAAGATGGCTGAAATCCTTCCCACATCTTCATAACAGTGCCCGAAAGAGCTCCAATAAGATTAGTACTTCAGTTGCTGTAACATCACTGGCCGTATGTATGAATAAATCCACCAATCAACACAGTGTACTTCTGTAGAGCTAGATTGCCAGGCTGTAAATCACTTTGTGTCTGCTCTTGTAGATTAGCACCTACCACTTAACATGGCAGCCAGCTTCAGAGGAGTGAGGAACAGCATGGTGGGCATATTTAATTTAGTTTAAACATTCCAGCTGTTTAATATGTATCAAAGCCTAGTTGAATAGTATACAGTAATTTTAATTTCAAATAGTGGCTTTACTTGCTCTTTAAGAGTGGACTTGAATAGTTGTCCACTCTGCCTTTGCAATCTCCTGGAAAAAATAAATAAACGGACAACCTTCCCCCCCCCCAGTCACAAGTCATATGAAGGTGCTTGTTCTTCATGACAGCTATTTTAATTTTTTACTGCGAGATGAGGAAAAAAATGGTAGCAACATACAGTGGGAAAAGAAGGCTGATTCTGACTATAACAAATGTAACCATTCAGTTAAATGGATGGAGAAGAGAACAATGATGGGTGGAGGGGGTCAAATGACAGTGGCAACATGAATATAGAGAGGAGGACAACAATTACAAGTGGAGAGGAGAATAAAATAAGTTGGTAACAATGAACTAAAATAAGTGATTTGAAGAGGACAAATTATTTTCTCAAACAAAGACTGTCTTCACAATGCGCATAATTAGTGTAACTGTTCAAAAGTAACTTGCAGCAGAAAAGAACTAGGTTGCAATGTGGCTGAATACTTCGATATAACTGTTCTCTAGAGCCTAAATCAAACCAGCAGCAATATTGTAAACATAACTATTACCTTATTTTATGCTCTTATCTTCTATGAGCACTTTATATTTTTTTATTTTTTTTTAAATCCTATATTAATTTTAAATAGGATTCTGTGCTGAGGATGGTCATAAGCCAAAAAAAAAATCCCATTTGGCTGCAAGAATGAAGTATTAAGTTCCGCATATATAAGACAATTTTAATTCCTTAGAGGAAATGATGTTTTGATCTTAATTTTACCATGAGAAATTTCTTATACATATACAAAGCAGTTGAATAATGTCTGCACTTTTACTGTTCATTTTAGGAGCGATTGTCATGGAAAAACCAGATGTTAAGTGGAATGATGTTGCTGGACTGGAAGGTGCCAAAGAGGCACTCAAAGAAGCTGTGATATTACCAATTAAATTTCCTCATCTGTTCACAGGTAAAATTATAGGGCACTATTTCCATTTAAGGCCAGGCTTTTCAAACACCATATTTTGAACCACAACCATTTTTAGATTTGATTAGTTAATTTTTTTTTCTTTATTATATCTTTAAATATATATTTCCCAGTTGATAATTTACAAATAATTTGTAGTGTTGGTGCTGAAGACTGGTTAAAATGAATAGCACGTGACCGGATTGGCTTACTCTGCCACCCTGTCTGGAGGAGAAGCGTTACCGTTGGTAACTTGTTATTACTAATCACTCCCACTGATGCTACTGAGCCACCAGGCACTCACCTAATGTGTCAACTGTGCACCCAGGAAGCGCTCCAGTTGCCACCACCAGGCTCCTTTATCTGCATCAGAATCTGCTTCTAGGTGGTGGGTGTATCTTTTGCAGTACCTCTTTGCTAATGATTAGCAATGCCTTGAGGAAGGGAAGGCCCTAAATTACTTTTATTTAAATAAAGCAGCAGAAATAATAACCGTAAATGTAATGTACTCAGATGTTTAATTAGTTATCATCTCTATTGATAACTTTTCACATAAGATGTAGGGTGAATTGTCCAGTGAATGAATGTTTAATGAAATCTTCTTTAAGAGGATGGTGTATGTGGAAGATAAAACATAAAAACTATTTTAGACATGTACCATTGTACATACTATGTCTACTTTAAAAACAAAATAAAAAAAAATTGTTTAAAGAATTTGAAGTAATAGTTCATACAAGTTCAGTGCATAAATAACTTGACTTCCTTTAATAAAATAACAATAAAGGCAACAAATCAACTTGCATATATAGTATATTAAATTGCATTAAAATTGAAAATGTTTCTTATAGATTTAATTTTTGATTTATGTGTAATATGTGTTCCATGCCTTTTTATGTCAGTCTCATTGCTCTGTTTTCTTGGTTGACCATTGAAAATGTTCATTCACTAGACGATTCACCGTACTCCCATCAAACTGAATATACATACATTGGCCTCATCCTCCCCAAATGTTCTGTACAGCTTCTAGTGGTATCTGTTTGACCAACATGTACTATAAATAAATTACTCCCTGCTGCCCTAGGCATTGAAAGCTGATATGCTGTAAAGTTGAAATTGTGCACCCTACATGCTTATGTTTATTTATCCAACAACTATTCTATCTCTTTTACTGTGAAAAATAAGTTTTGTAAAGATTAAGTAGGTAAGAGACAATGATTAAGGAAAAAGTCAGTAAAATTAATAATAAACCATTTCCATGCCTTGGGGTGAGGTCCCATTCAAAGTTTTTGTCTTAATTACTGTGTTTTAAAAACAGAATTTGGTAACCTTTTCGCTACTCTCTCTCCAAAGCACCAGGGGCCTACTTCCTTTTTGTACCTCTGAAACACTGCCTCATCCCTCTCATTTGCTTATAAAATGAATTTTAAGCAAAGTGACATTACAAACTCCTGTTGCACTTAATATATAATTGCTGTTTTCAACATATGACCATGTACATTTCCCAGGCAAAAGAACTCCCTGGCGTGGGATCCTGCTTTTTGGACCTCCAGGAACAGGGAAGTCCTACTTGGCTAAAGCTGTAGCTACAGAGGCAAACAACTCCACATTTTTCTCAATATCTTCCTCGGATCTTGTGTCAAAATGGTTGGGTGAAAGTGAAAAGTGAGTACAATTTGAGTTGAAATTCTATGTAACAATTGTTGTTTTAGATTATGTTCATATATTAACTACATTTTAGATTTATAAGCAGCATATGTGTATATGGTTGACAGAGCTGAGCATTTTTAATTGTTAAGCAATGGACATTGTGCAATAAAATATAAATAATAATTTATTATAATGAAAAGATCAGTTTAGATCTACGATAAATGTTCTTAAGTTTCTGAAAGACTGGGAAGAGTACTGAGACACCAATATTTGTATTGCAGGTTGGTGAAGACTTTATTTCAGCTTGCCAGAGAACATAAGCCCTCAATCATCTTTATTGATGAAGTTGACTCACTGTGTGGCTCAAGAAGTGAAAATGAAAGTGAAGCTGGTCGCAGAATTAAAACGGAATTCTTGGTCCAGATGCAAGGCAAGATATGTCTTAAGATCAAAACATTGGTTGATCTATGTTGCATACAGTTTGTAATTTATTTTATTTAACTGTTTTTATAATTAATATGTAGGTGTTGGAGTTGACAACGAAGGCATTTTAGTTCTTGGAGCTACAAATATACCTTGGGTATTGGATTCTGCAATACGGAGACGGTATGTTAAATTTGTGGTTTTATATTGTTGCTTTGGTTATACACACAGGTTTGTAAGTATTTCCATGTTCCTCTGTATTCATAAGCATGGCTGGTGTGATAGCTTAAGATGTGTAGTCCCCAACCTGCCATACATGAGTAGATTTGACAGTATTGCAAAATCTTTTGTGTCTATACACAAGTAGAAGTGTAACAAGAATTTAGTATGCTAAAAGGCTTTTAAAATGTACTTTCCATGCAAAAACATTGGGCAGCATGGTGGCTTAGTGGTTAGCACTCCTGCCTCTCAACACTCCAAAAACATACTAGTAGTTTAATTGGCTGCTATTAAATTGGCGCGTGTGTGTTAGGGAATTTAGCTCCAATCGTGCAGGGACTGATGAATGAGTTTTCTGTACAGCGCTGCGGAATTAGTGGCGCTATATAAATAGCTGATGATGAGGATTGACATAGGCTTATATTTTCTAAGAATGTGTTAAGTGTATGTAAGAGGTTTGACCCCTATTTACTTGTATAAATTAACTTCTAGCTTGGGTTAAGAGGACAGTGTAAAGTATATTTAAACTTTTCTGACTAATGTTTCTACGAACTTCATGTTTTGCACTTAAACCTAGACTAATATAATGGAATTCAACATACAATCCAAATGAACTATACTTAGCTACTCTATATAAAACAAAGTTCATACATAGTGTTATAGATCCATATTACAAACATTCCTCTAGGTGCATGCAGTGCAGTTCAATGGAATAGAACCGGAGGCGGTCAGTCACAGGACTCCATTCAACAATAAAATTGCATTTGACAAATTAATAATTATAAATAGTGCACTGGTCAGTAAATAAAAAATATTGTTCACATGCTCAATAAAGAAAATCGGGACAACATAGGCAATACCAACTTCATACTAAAGGTGGTGACAACCTTGGGTAATGCACATAAAAATTTGTTCCTGTAAAGCAGTTTTAAGAAAATGTGTATTTTGAAGCCGTTATGTAGAGATTTTGCATATTGTGTGTGCGTGTCCCAGGAGACTATTCCATGAGTCTTATCAGCCTTATGTTGCCCTTGTTCTACAAATCCTCCATATAAAAATGACTGCTTTCCTAAACTCCTTTACTACCTTTTTGATGTAAATGTTTCTATGGTATCACCTGTGTTCTAAGTTGTGAAGGTTTAGATCTTAAAGTCTTTCTGGATAAGTTTTTGTTATGCAGCCAATGCACCTTTTTAGTGTACCTTCTCTGAATGATTTTCGGTTTATATTTTATTAACGGATTTTGGAGATATGGCTCCAGAACACCAGGTCTTAGGGTGAGGTCTTTCAGTGACTAATAAAGTGAGAATATAACTTTTGTTTCATTGCTTTGTCACGAACACGCTCCCAGCTGCCGTGACTTTGGGGTGTTTGCTGTATGAGGTCACACAGGATTTCAACCCACAGTCTCTCACCTATCACACGAGTTCTAGACCTACGGAATCGCCCCCAAACACAGCGCTCTCACACCCCCAGACACTTCAGGTTCTGCCACAACCTATTGAGTACAGGCAATAGGACCCCAATAGACTGTCCTCCACTGGCACACAGACTTGTAGTTATCCACAAACTAACAAGACCCACACCAGCACACACAGGGTTAACTCTTCACACCTCCAGACTGTTACACACATGTAAATACAAGCACACACAGCTTGTTAATCAAATGTATCAACAAATCACACTGGCATTCCAAGGGTTAACCTGGACAAGCAATCTCTTCTAAACAGGCTAATGAATCCGTTCGAGTATCAAGGACGCAACTTATTAAATTTTAGATTTAATATATGAAAATGCAGGGCATTCAGATATAAAGAAAAATAATGAATAAACAATTAATATATTGACATAACAAGCAAAAACAGTTTAAAATAAAAAGGATACATTCAGATTTGCACTTACATGAATTGCATTCTGGCCAAGGGGAATTGGCTAGGAAGATGGACAGCTTATCAATGTAACTTGATTTCCCCAAAAGTCTGTCAATTTTTCTTTTCCACACACAGGTTTTTAAGCCAAATGAAATGGGATTGTCTTCACAGGGACTGTGTTAATGCTAATAGGGGGTAGGGATGTCCCCTGGGTGTCACTATACTTTGTTCACAAATATTCGCAGAGTCTTGACCTGTTGGTAATTCTTCACAGATATATCTCAGAGAAATAACACCCCCCTCAATAAACCGGTCATAATCTCCCACACATTTAAATACCAAACATAATGGAATTATGACAATGTGAGATACCTCTTCCAAAGATATGTGAGTTTAGCTGTTCCCTGATAGCCCCCCCGAACCTGTCATTCACAACCCTGGTGTGCTTCTACTCCTCAGTTTGGAGTGGCAGAAGGCATTTCCTTTCAAGTTCATATTTCTATATACCTGCATAAAGACCATGCAGATTTTTATACAAGATTCTCCAAGATTCACACCTAGGCATATGGCTCTCCAATTTACACCTAGGGTTAGTTTGTGTTTACACTACCTATTGAAAGGAAGTCAATTAGCTAGTGAAATACATGATCAAAACAATGGATGTCTGTGATCTGCATATCTTAAGCTGGTTTGCTTAACTTAATTAACTCCTACTGGGCTCATTTGGTCACACATTTATCTGAGTTGAAGATCAGGTTAATTTATGTATCCATGCAGAGTTTTATTTGGGTCCTGACATCCAATATTCTATTTCAGCATATCAGATTTATGCTCTCATCCTGACGGCTTACTACTTTTATATCACCTGAAATTAGATCTCCAAAATCCCTGTCCTCTGTTGCTGACATCACCATTCATTCTGTAATCTACCTTTTGGTTTTTGTATTTTACATTTTGATTTCTTAAATGTAAGATTTCACATTTTGGTTCATTCCTTGTTTTCTGTAAATCACTCTGCATTTGTTTAACACTTTTTGGGGTATTAACCTGGTACGAATTGACTACAGAAAAGCATATCCCTTGTATACCACAAGTAATATCTGTAATGAACACATATGCTTAAAGTGCTTCACTTTTTAGCAGCCCCTTTTTTTTCTTTTTTTTTTTTTTTTTTTTTTCTTCCTAATCTTGGACAATCAACTATAACACTTTATTTGTTTCATATAGTTTAGTCAAACCTATATCCATTCCACTACGGTTTAAGTTTCGAAATAAACTAGTATTCAAGTAAGCTGTGTCCACTGGTCCACCCTCATCTATTGCTTTAATAAAATCTTGAAAGAAAGACACTGTGCCACAAATATGAAAAAGTTTTTCTTGTTGCTGATGATCAAATAATCAGTATACAGGAGAACCTCTATCTTAACATGAGATTCTATGGTTGTGTACCGCTATCTTTCCAGTCCAGTGAAGCTCTGTTGTAGGGGCTATAATCTTTTAGTTTATATAGTTAATATAGCATGGCTAATTGGCAGTAGTCGCAGTTCAGTTAAGATTTTCATTAGCATAAGTGTCAGTTTACCACATTTTGTGGTATACCACAAAAATGCCTCAACCAATTATTGTAAATGTCCGAATTACTGACCCTATTATCAATTGCATAAACAGGTTCATGATTGCCTTATGTTTCTTAAATGTAATTAGAATGTTTTGTACATCAGAACTTGCTATATACATATTATCTTTTATTGTTATCTTATTAGCTATTATTATGATCTTTTATTATCTTTTGTTAGTAATAATTTAAGAGTGGTGGGAAACAGTTGATACATAAGATAACCGAATAACAATTGTAGTTGGTAGGGAAGTGCATGCGCATTGTGAGGTATGAGCTGTCTAGAAGTCATCTCATCCCAAACAAATACAGGAATTACACATAAGCCCAGGCAGGAGTGAATAAACAGCGTGCAGCTTAGAGGGTGGTTAAGGTCACAGCCACCCATCTGAACTAGTGCATGCTGGGACAAGGGTTATATAAACCCTAACCCTGTTTAAGAATCAGGTTCTTTGATCTCTGCACCATATTTGCCTGAAATCTTTAGGACACTTTCAGCATGGTTTCCTGGACTCATTGCAATATTCCACAGAAGGGTATCTTTTCCTTGCACTAACTCTGCATTTATATCTATATTGTTTTACCTATTATCCTGCAAGATAATCTCTGTTACCTATACTCTACCTGCATTTTGTGTAAACTGCTTTTAGTTTAATCTACCTGCGTTTTTTATACCATGCATGCAATATACTCTCTGCATATAGTCTACCTACAATATCCCTGCAATTTCCTACAATGGGTACCTTCTTTTCCTTTCTCTGCATTACCATGTGCACGCTTTCTATCTCTCTAATTCACCTTTGCACATACTCTCTTTCTCTCTCATACTTTCTTGCTCTTTGTGTAACTTTTTTACGCTCTTTCTCTTTATCCGCACGCTAAAGTAAAATATTTTGTACCTTGTGTCTGTATGTTTAGATAACTGAGCGAAAGGATGAACGAATGGTTTGTTTATATTAATAATGCAGAATAGGGAAGTGGACGATAGAATGGCATTTACCGATTAGCACATAATGGTGGGCTATTTGACGTGGAGGTCAATAGATGTGTAATACTTGGGTGATATAGAACCAGGTCAAACAAAAATCTTGTGTAAGTCACTCTTAGGTATGCATTGGCATCACAACTGGGATTCCTTGCTTATGGTTGGTACAAGACAAATGTTTAAAAAAAAGTTGTGTAAAAACACATTGCCTTTTAGTACATCTGAAGTGTCACAGGGCGTGTTATTCAGAGTGACTAAAATAGTGAAAAAGTAAAAAAAAAAAAGTCTCAAAACCCAATAACCAGTGAGATTAGTTATTAATAAGATCAAAGTCCTTTCTGTGTAGCTATTGGTGGTGGTGTACGGTTAGAATCAGGAGAGACTGTGCAAGGTGTAGACATGAACTTGTCATTGTAGAAATCTTTAAACGGTCCCCTACTAGCAACCATAACTGTCCTTCAACATTTATCATAACTGAGCGTCCTAGAGGCTTTTGTGCTGCATGGGCACTTTTGTGGTTATCTGTCAGTTTGAGATAACTGTGTGTAGCCCACTGTTTTTTTCTTTAGTGTCATTGCTGTAAAAAGAACCAGGACAGTTGTTTCCCATCTTCGTTGGTAGCTGCTGTCACCAAGGAGGTCTCCAAAGAAGGAACAGAGGTGGCAATAACAATTAAACTTTCCCAGTGCTGCAGCTTGTACTGAGATTTTAGATGTTCAGTAGCTCTTCTAAACAACCTTGTTCGTTTTTTGTTTTTTTTTTGTTTTTTGTGATGACACTCCTTGTCACCACCATGTGATTTCCCACAGGTTTTATATATGTTGACATGTTTTATATTTGTGAGAAGATGGTTCTGTAGGAGGTTTAAAACAGAGGTGGTCGAAAATGCAGCCATCTCCAACTGCCTTCCGCGTGCCATCAACCTATATGTCTTTCCTGTCACACAGAGGAGTAAAAGAAAAATTCCACAAGATTTGCTTTAACATCTGGCAGCAGCAATTACATGTTACCAATGTATCTTGTCATTAAACTATAAATAGTCAACATTTCCATCAGAAACAGAGCAAATACACATTATGTTGACCTGTAAATTTTGTTTCCTTGAAGGACTACATAGCAGCTCTAACGGATGGGGTAACTATTCAACTGAGCAGATGCCGTTAAAGAGAACATCTCTGAGCCTATATAATGTATCTCCTCCTCCTTTTGTCTCTTATTCCTGTTTCTTAGCCAGTTGAGTAGGCATCGTTCGTGTAGTGAGAATTTTATTTTATTTTTTTCGCTCTAACAATGATCAGTCTAGAGTGTGAAAGATGTAATTTCTTGACATGATTAACCTATGTTGAGCAGTATATTGTTTTACCATTGATCTTGTAAATCCATGAATGAACATTCTTTAGTTGTGGGCAGTGTATGTATCATTTTAAATTGGTCTTCTACAGATTTGAGAAGAGAATTTACATCCCCCTACCAGAAGAACATGCCCGAACTGATATGTTTAAACTCCATCTTGGAACAACTCCACACAGCCTTGTAGAAGCTGACTATCGCGAGCTTGGAAAAAGAACAAATGGATATTCTGGTGCGGACATCAGCATTATAGTACGAGATGCCTTAATGCAACCAGTCAGAAAAGTTCAGTCTGCCACTCACTTTAAAAAGGTATGTTATTTGTGTGTCTAGGGATTATTATTGTTATTGTTTATAAGGCACAACAAGAGATTTGCAGCACCTTACAGTAGTTGGGACGAAGTGGGTAAACAAAACAAATATAAATGACACAATTGGCAAGATCTAATATAGCATGAAAAGTACCATATACCATAATATAGGCTTAACACAGTAGGAGGCAGAGCCTTGCTAATGAGAGCGTACAATCTACTGAAGGAGGGTGGGGTTTGAAACGATAAGCTGACACAGACAGGGGAAGTAATTGAAGGATGGGTTTGTTGTGCTTCTTGTATAACTTTGTCATGATGTAACCATTCTGCCTATACACACAAACCAGATTGAAAACACGCAACTTGCCTGGCCTGGTACTTAAACAATCGGTCAGCTCTATTTTTTTTTTCCCCCCAATCATTTAACAGACTATTCAGTAGGTGGTCTAGTAGAGAGTGTAAATCTTCTTGAAACTCATAATGACGCTAAACCAGGGGTAGGAAACCTGAACCTCTAATCTGTCATTTAAAATTTGTATTGAGGGTAAGGCAGTTGGGATGATGGGAACTGGATTGAGGATTTTGTGAAATAATTCTTTTCACAAAATATTAACATATCATTGTTAACATCATTGCAGAGGGATTATAGTAGTGACTCCAAAGATGAAGTACATACAGTCTTGGAGTCCTGAGATTTTTTTTATTTGTTTATTTTTAAGATGTTGAAGGATTAGTGAAATGTCAAGATGTTTGAGGTAGGTTTGCCACAAACCTGCTAATTTTAGAGAGTTGAAATAGCTGGGGTGCTGATTGTGTAGTGGCATTAGATGAACAATTAAAAACGGTTGTGTGTTTTTGTTTTACATAAGTGACACTGAAACTAATATATATATATATATATATATATATATATCTATATTATATGTATAACTTTCATTTAGATTTTTCTTATTACTATTAATATTCAGTTAGGCTTTTTTTGCTGCACACAAGAGTACATACTCATAGTACTTGTATTGGTGGAGGCTAAATACTGCTGATAGGAATTACCTGTCCAAAGTGTGAAATGTATCTGTATGCCGGGCCGGTGCTAGCGTGTCTGGCGCCCCTCTGCAAAAATTAAATTTGTGCCCTCCTCTCTTAGAAATTATTTGTTCATTCAATAATGCTTTTCTTTTAATGCAAATCATATAATAGACTTTAATAGAGTAATACATACATACATACATTAAACAGCAAAAATGTATTGTGACATGAATAATATAAATGAATATATATTTCTGTAATAAAATGTAAAATTTCTGGCAAATTTGGTGAGAAGTATAGAAGAGAAAAAAAAAAGGCTTTCATCTCGCTGTGTTCTTTGTTTGCCTACCTTTCTATGACCTTCTCCTCTGTCTTCCTTTTTTTTTTTTTTCCTCTTGTCGTCTTTTCTTTGGTGCTTCTCACTGACCGTGTCGGGATGTGATGACATCACGCCCAACAGTCGGTGAGAAGGGCGCAGAGGAAGCCGCCGGCGCCAGTAGTTTTTCTCTTGCCTCCACCTGGGGGACCCTGCTTACCATTGGGTTGTATGAGGGAACATGGAGTAGGCACTCAAATAGTTAACTTTCCTGCTGAAAGGCTATATTCCTTCTGCAACCCTGTGTGTATGCTTGAGTGCCAGAGGAGTAGGTCCTCTGGTGGCTGCTCTGTAGCCATTTCCTGTTTAAACATTACTTATTACCTTTTTAGGAGGTGTATGTGCTATAGGCAGCACATACACAGCTTGATATACTGGAGCACAGTACCCATGGACAAGAGGAAGCTTCTGCAGGGATGTTTCCGGTAACAGCACAGCTGTTACCCAGGGCCATTCAGACATCTGCGCTGCCTTCTGGCAGTGAGCGCCGTGTCTCTGTGGGCTGGGTGCCATTTTGGAATATACCAAGTCTCTCTTGCATTGAAGGGGGCACTTTGTTCGGACCAAAAACAGAGCAGCTGCTATTGGAAAACCTATAGATAAGAGGCCAGCGGGGTTGGGTTATGCTAACAAAAGCCCGCATTTGGCCAGTATGTTTGGGCTGCCTGAGAGGGGGGAGAGAGCAATTGAAAACAAGTTGGTATGTGCCAACCCAGGAAATATATTGGAGGCACCTATCTACAGTGAGGGGACTGGAGAAAAGGCTGCAATGTAGAAAGACTCCTTTCCTCTCCAGTCGTTTGAACTGATTCTTGGTCAACAGGAGGGCTAAGTACACTTTTTTTTTTTTCTTAATCTTTTTCATACTGTACACAATTTTTTTTATAGTGGATATATGTAAGCTGTTTGGAGTAAACATTGTGCCACATAAATCACAATTTCTGTACCTAGGTTTTCTATATGAGTATAGACTGAAACATAGGTGCATGTGTGTGTATTTATACATATTTATATGGTTGGGCGGTACTGTGGTGTATGTCATAGACAAAACAGTATCCTCTAAGAAAGTTATTCATTCTTTTTCTGGAGGAAAAAAAAGCAGCACACCTTCTCCAAATTATCCCTGGGTGTTTCTGCTACATTCTGCCTCTATGGCTAGGCAGGTGATAGGGGCAAATCATTACCTTGGTATATATCAAACAAGGGAAAAGCTTCCCAGTGGATATATGTATGCTATGTTTCAGAGTAAACCTTGTGCCACAAACACATTTTGTACTTAGGTTTGCTAAAATAGAGTATATGCTGAGACTTATGTACAGTGCATCCGGAAAGTATTCACAGCGCTTCACTTTTTCCACATTTTGTTCTGTTACAGCCTTATTCCAAAATGGAATAAATTCCTTGTCCCTCAAAATTCTACACACAATACACCATAATGACAACGTGAAAAAAAAAAAATAATAATTTTTTTTGCAAGTGTATTAAAAAATAAACTAAGAAATCACATGCATTTAAGTATTCACAGCCTTTGCACAATACTTTGTTGATGCACCTTTGGCAGCAATTACAGCCTCCAGTCTTTTTGAATATGATGCCACAAGCTTGGCACACCTGTCTTTGGGCAGTTTCGTCCATTCTTCTTTGCAGCACCTCTCAAGCTCCACCAGGTGGGGTGGGAAGCGTCGGTGCACAGCCATTTTCAGATCTCTCCAGAGATGTTCAATCGGATTCAAGTCTGGGTTCTGGCTGGGCCACTCAAGGGCATTCACAGAGTTGTCCTAAAGCCACTTCTTTGATATCTTGGGTGTGTGCTTAGGGTCATTGTCCTGCTGAAAAATGAACCGTCGCCCCAGTCTGAGGTCAAGAGCGCTCTGGAGCAGGCTTTCATCCAGGATGTCTCTACATTGCTGCATTCATCATTCCCTCTATCCTGACTAGCCTCCCAGTTCCTGCCACTGAAAAACATCCCCACAGCATGATGCTGCCACCACCATGCTTTACTGTAGAGATGGTATTGTCCTGGTGATGAGCGGCGCCTGGTTTCCTCCAAACATGACGCCTGGCATTCACGTGAAAGAGTTGAATCTTTGTCTCATCAGATCAGAGAATTTTGTTTCTCATGGTCTGAGAGTCCTTCAGGTGCATTTTGGCAAACTTCAGGCGGCCTGCCATGTGCTTTTTACGAAGTAGTGGCTTCCGTCTGGCCACTCTACCATACAGGCCTGATTGGTGGACTGCTGCAGAGATGGTTGTCCTTCTGGAAGGTTCTCTTCTCTCCAAAAAGGAATGCTGTATCTCTGACAGAGTGACCATCGGGTTCTTGGTCACCTCACTTACTAGGGCCCTTCTCCCCCGATCGCTCAGCCGGCCAGCTCTAGGAAGAGTCCTGGTGGTTCCGAACTTCTTCCATTTACGGATGATTGGGACCTTCAGAGAAGCAGATTTTTTTTTTATGTACCCTTCCCCAAATTTGTGCCTCAAGACAATTCTGTCTCGGATGTCTACAGACAATTCCTTTTGACTATGCTTGGTTTGTGCTCTAACATGCACTTTTTTTTTGTTTGTTTGGGGGTTTTTTTGTTTAATAAATTTGCAAAAATCGCAAACTTCTTCATGTTGTCATTATAGGGTATTGTGTGTAAAATTTGAGGGGGAAAAAAAGTAATTTATTCCATTTTGGAATAAGGCTGCAACAGAACAAAATGTGGGGTAATTCACAGGCAAAACACTATCCTCTATTCTCTTACAAAACATCCACACCTGTCAGACCTCTCCAAGAGATGGCTGGGCATGAAAGTTTACACTCTTTAGTTGAGGTGACCTGTTAAGGCAGGGCCCGGTTCTTTACCAACGCCTACCTCCGTGGGTTTTGATGGCATGGTCTTTGAGGCCAAACTTTGGCGGTCCAGAGGGCTTTCCTCCAGAGTGGTAGACACCGTGCTGCGAACCAGGAAACCGACCTCAGCCACATTTATTACAGAGTGTGGCATACCTACATTAAGTGGTGCAAACGAAGACTCTGCCACTCGACTAATTTTCATCTTTCCCGTATCCTAGCTTTTCTACAGGATGGCTTGGACACAGGTCTGCGACTTGGGTCCCTAAAGGTCCAGGTGTTGGCCTTATCTATCTTTTTCTAACTGAAACTAGCTAATATTTTGGATGTAAGAACCTTCCCTCAAGGGATCCTGCATATACAGCCTCCTTATGTTACACCTATGGCTCCCTGGGACCTAAACTTAGTTCTGACCATGCTTAAGAGGTCTCCCTTTAAACCAATGGGTTCAACAGAGTTTAGATTCCTTATTTGGAAGGTGGTATTTCTCCTGGCCATTTCCTCTGTGCAGCTGGTGTCGGAGCTTAAGGAATTTTTTTTTTTTAAAAAAAATTTTTATGTCCTTAACTAAATCTCTGACTATTCACTTATTTATAATGCTATTGAGTAGTATTTTTGCCATACAGACAGTGAGCGGGGAGCATAGAGGAAGGCGCGATTTTTTTTTTTTTTTTTTTTTTTTTTAATTTTTTTATAGTAGCTGGACAGTGGGGAGGCCTCTCCAGCATGCTCCCCCACCTTGCTTACCGCGTTCCGCCTGCCCTGTATGTATTGTATTGTATTTATTCTTAAAATTATTTCTTGTTTAGAGTTGTACATCTAGGTTATTTGTCACTATGTTTTTTTCCCTCTTTACCTAGGTACGAGGGAAATCCCCACTCAATCCAGATGTAATATGTGATGATCTCCTTACTCCTTGTTCCCCTGGAGATCCGAATGCCAAAGAAATGACATGGGTGGATGTTCCTGGGGATAAATTATTGGAGCCACTTATATGCATGGTTAGTTATAGCTTTTGTTGTGTGGATTATGGTTTTGTTATTGTTTTTTTTGCTTTATTCACAAGACCAACAATTCTTTTTGCTTGCTGATGTTTCAACGAAAACACTAGGTTAGGTTTGCTATTTTAGTCCTCCCAATATAATAAGAGAAATTACTATTAAGATTTGTTGGGGGGGGGGGGGGGGTTTAGACACCATAAATACTTTACGCAGAAAGGGCGTGCTACTAGCAGTCACGTACCCCCTATCCTACATATTCAGAAAGTTACCACAACTAAACTTATGTAAAAGTTTGATCAAAGTGACTTCATATTTTCTATACACCTTGGACTTTCTGCATGTAGACTTGAAATTTCATGGCAACTTACAATCGCATATGGAAATACTGTAGACGACATTTGGTTCGGACAGATATTTTCTTTTGCATAACTGCATTCTAGAGAGAACAGATCACCTTGGCTGACTAGTTGCATGGCCATAAGTGGCTAGTGCGGCGGTTCCCAAGTGTGCGCCGCGGCTCCCAGGGGTGCCGCAAGCCAGACATAAAAAAAAGAGAAGACCGAAACTTGCCAATCAGCGCGGCGCCGGGACCCAGCAGCCTCCTCTCTCCCGCAGCAGCTTGTCACTGACGTCTATATTCAGTGACAGCTGCAGGAGAGAGGAGGCTGCTGGGTCCCGGCGCCGCGCTGATTGGTAAGTTTCTGTCTTCTCTTTTTTTTTTTTTATGTCTGGCGTGGGGCAGAGTGAAAAGGATGGTGGCAGCGGAGGGGGACAGTGTGGCAGAGGAGGGGGGTAGCATGAGAGAGGGCAGAGGAGGGGGGACAGCGTGACAGAGGGGGCAGTGTGCCTGGATGCAGAGGGGCATTTTTGCATACAACTAAATAAGTATTTTTGTTGTGACCTAAATACTTATTACAATTTTTTGACCCAACTACTTCTAAAACAGGATTGCTCAGTAATTATTTTGGAGGGGTGCCTTGAAAAAATTTGGAGACTCTAAGGGTGCCGTGAACTGCAAAAGTTTGGGAACCACTGGGCTAGTGTATTGAAAATCCCTTCTCTAGACTATATTGATTCAAAATCAATTGCATTGTGAATATTGAAGATTTTGTTCAATGTGTACGCTAACAATACAATATCATGTGTTTTTCATTACAGGCTGACATGCTGAAGTCATTAGCTCACACCAAGCCTACTGTAAACGAGCAGGACCTGGAAAAATTAAAGAAATTCACAGAAGACTTTGGACAGGAAGGATAAATTAAAAAAAAAAACACAATTCAAAGTTGCCTTCAGTAGCCTTCTCCCTTTCTTAGGTATTCTTGTTACATTATACATGGCATACCAAAAATAATTGCCAGTAAAACTGATCTTACAAGTCATATGGAAACTATACATTCTATCAAATGTTCATTGAGCTCTTGTTGATATCCCTGTAGCTATTGTAAAGTTTGTATTTAAAACAATATCCGGGCAATAGTGCTACCATTAGTAATCAGGAGGCAAGTGGGACTACTATTCAACCATCTTAAGACATTCAATTGCAAGCCCAGCTTTGTATGATTTGTAATGGGACACACAATACTGTACATGGATTTTGAGAGTTTGGCTGGTGAAACGAATGATTGGCACTGGTAAACATTTGACTGTACGTGATCAAGAAAATGCATTCTTCAGTTTCTGTGCCAGGAAAAACCTGTCAGAATAAAGGTTAATGGTTATGTGCAATCGATCCTTTGTTTATAAAGCACTTGGTAACATTCGTTTTACATTACAAGCGAAGGATGAACGCATGTAAGCAATTTTTAAATGCATTCTCCTCAAGACCTATTCTGTATTATCATATGGATGTATGTAAATTGTGTTTTTGTTTTTTTTGGGGTTTTTTTTCCCTCATATTTTTGGTTTCGTTTCTTTAAGTTGTGTTTTGGAATAATGCAGCTCTTGGCTTATTACACAACTTTATTTTGTATATACTTGCATTTCCAAATACGTACATTTGTCATTTACATGCCAAAATATTAGTGGGTTTAAAATGTTTCATAGAGGTGTGTCATTTGTCAATTATCCTTCAAGTCTCAAATAAAAAAGAATGCAAAACTTGCAACCATTGCAATCCATGCTACATTGCTAATGGTGAACGAGGGGGATCCATATTTTACTGGTGCCTTGATTTAATATTTTGCAATGAGAAGGCATAATGTATATTTATGAATTCTGCAGTGTGACTGAATGTATTTTACCACACATGTAATATCAGATATGTTGTTGTGCCTTGTAAGTAAAGAGGTTAAACACAATTTGGTTTCCATAATGCAATTCATTCCTTGGACTCATTTGTCTTATTTTATTGACTGTGTACTGATGCATTAAACTTGCTTTCGGTTATGATAAATCACTAAGCAAGTTAACAATGGAAGTTTCCTTATTTTTACAGTTGTTCGTTTGACACTTATGGCAATGGGATATTTTTGTTTGATCTTTTGTCCATAGTTTTATGTACTGTTTATACGTGCAATCATAGAATTTCTGAATCTTCTGTTCACTCAATAAACTTTTATTCACTATAAGAAATGCTTTGTTCAATTTTGTTAAATATTTTATTTGTTTGCAGATTTAATGAATGGGCTCCACAGTAGCATTAGGGACCTTGCATCTCCACTTACCCTACTCTTTCTTTTCATGTCCGCATTTATTTATTGTAATATGTATGCACTGTTTTTCACAGTACTGTGGTTACTTGCAAATAAATAACAATAATAATGTCTGCTTTTAGCTTGTATTCAAAGGCATACTTTTCCATTAGCTGTACCCCTCTACTCGCATTTAAAATGGCTACTGACAGCACTGAGGTCATGAGTTTGATTCCCAACCATGGCCTTATATCTGTGGAGTGTATGTTTTCCTGTGTTTGTGTGAGTTCCTTCCTCCCGCATTCCAAAAAAAATAAAAAATCTAGTAGGTTAATTGGCTGCTATTAAATTGACTTTAGCGTGCGTATGTTAGGAAATTTAGATTGTAAGCTCCAATGAAGCAGGGATTGATGTGAGTTCTCTGTACAGTGCTGAAGAATTAGTGGCTCTATATAAATAGCTGATGATGAGGATCTACTGCAATACCTTTTATGTTCGTTATATCGCTACCAATACACATTGCCCAATGCGATTATTGTGGTTCCAGCGCACAAAGATTTAATTGCAAAATATAGAAAGATTTACAACAAGCCATGCTGGAGCATAAAAGATATAAAAATAAGCAGGAAAGTATAAAAACCAAATACATTACATTTTTGCTAGCGCTTCATATGGGCCCAGGTCCATGTAGTTTGCAGTCAAGAAGATAAGAGGAAGAACGAACTGGCCCAGGGAGCTTTATATGCAGTTTCAGTTAACAAAAAAAAACTCAGGTCTTCATTGGTCCAAGGTTAACGATGTTACAGTTGTCTGCTGGTCATAGGTCAGTTCATTTCATCTTCTCCAAGGGTGGGGGGAAACTTTCCCCAACTGTTGCTTACATGTCTTCCTGCCGAATAACTAGTTCAAACTAACCCACAAACAAAGTACTTTTGAGTATTGATCTCGCATTGCTAATGACTTGCGATCGCTACTCTGTCTAAACCGGGTTAACGCTTTTTAAGGGACTTGAACCATTAGTACCTTTTTACTATAGTTTTATCTATGTATAAATAATCGAATACATTTTACTAATAAATAAATGTGGATTGGAACTTTTAATAAATGTGTACTATTTACTAGTGTAAGTGCAAATGTGTTATTAATCCGTGCAATTGCATCATTACACATGGCGTACTAATCACAATCACACTGTAAAACAATATTAATCAATGTAGTTTACTTCATCTAATTATTTGCATTTCATAGGCCACTATTTGAGAGTATACTGAACACTCTCACCCTAAAATGTTATTGCAGGATCTTCATAGTACATTTAATTTTTCTGCACTGTTTTTGGATGGCAGTCAGGTCACCATAAGTTACATTTCTAGAAATCATTTTCTAGATCCAAACTATACCTTTTGTATGCCCTTCACCCACATATGTAATCCACAATAAGGTCAAGGCAGTGAAGGTGCTCCTATATTGCTGCTTTCTATTGATTAAGTCATCAATGATCCCAAGATCCATTATTTGATTGATGTGTATAGCATTCATCACCTACAGAGATTTGTGTTGGGGGGGGGGGGGGGGGGTTTATTAACTACTTTTTGCCAGGTCCAGCGGCTGCCGCTGGCATTACCCTTTGAATTTCAACATTGTGACTGACCGTAACAATGTCTCCATTTTAAACCTGTTGACAGAATGAATGTCTCCAATTACACTGTCATTATTTTGGTGTAAACAGTACAAATGTTGACATTTTCAGTCGCCAGAATGACTACATCCCTGTGTTTACAATGCTGTAAAATTCTCCCCTTTGTGTGATCTGATAATGATGTAGTAATAGTAATTTTTACTCCCCTGACCCACTGCACTGGTGACTTTTGACAGAAAAAATCCCTTTTAAATTTCTGAGCTTCAAACTAAAGTTACTGGGTCTGGGTTATCCCTAAAGTGTACTGTAGATTTGGGTAGTGGACCAGTAATAAATTATCCCCTTTTTTTTTTTTTTTACAAAACAGGTAGGTATTGGATCATTATCAGATGGTTTATTTGCATGAATTCCTCTCACCTTTTTCTTGTCAGGACCGATGAAGTGACATTTAATCCAGTCAGGAGTATATAGTTATAAAAGCACAAAGGGATAAAAAAATGTACCTAATGTTAAGATTCCTAGGATGGTAATCCTTACACCCATACGGATAATTCCGTCAGTTAGTATAACAACAAAATACTGTCGATTCCAATAATCATGATAGAAGAAATTCAGACTTACTTTAAATAAGACAGCCAACACGTGCGACACACCTGCTCCACGGCTCCTATACATTCCGAATGCGGCAAATGCCGGCACTTGGATTTTTTTGTCCCTTACATTGCAGAAAGTGACATTTCCGGGTTTTAAAGCTGCAATGCCAGGACTCTGTTATGCACGTTTTGTCGCTATACAATAACGATTGTCGAATCTCGATTTGTGTTTCCAACGCACAAATATTTATTCTCAAAAAGTAGCAGAATAATTCAAGCGAAATAATAGTAAGTACAGCCGTTACTTATCGCAGGCGCTCTGGATCCAGCAAACAGTTATTCAGTCCTGAAGTCTGTGGACAAGATGTCTGATCACTGGATGCAAAGCTCCTGCTTATATGCAAACAGAAATACAGTGAAACAATGCAGATGGTGTGGCTTGCTCCTATTGGTCCAGGTTTAAGTAAGGTCCAGGGGGTTGTAGATCATAGGCTGGTTTAATCTAAGGAATCCAAAGGTGGGGGTCATCTCTCCAGGGGATGTGCTCTGTTCATCCCGCCAAAACTCCAATTACAACCAGTCCATTAGCATTTTACAGTCAGCATATTAAAGGTTTATTCCCTAACATCAATAACTAGAGTATGCAATGTGCAATCTCTTCGCCGAATGCACCGGACAGCTGCTGATTTAAAGGGGATCAATATGATATCAGACATGACATTTCCTTTAACCTGAACCATATGTATCACTAATATGCATATAACTTATAATATCACACATAAACACTACTATATTTCGACCTAAATAACTATGTGTTGCAACTACGATTAATGTGTACTATTTACAAATGTGTGTGTTTGTGCGAATGTATACAAAAGTGTAAAAACTGCTATTGCCACGTGTTGCGGCTGGACACGCCCTTCCACGCCGAAGCGTGCTCTACGCATAATTTCAGACAAAGACAATCAAGTTTGCTAGATATTAATTGAAATTACTTTATCCAATTTGCTGACTTCGACAACTCACTGTCTAAACCTTAGATTACTTTATCTAGAGTTAGGGTTACGTTCCTGGCATTGCCGCTTTAAAATACCAAATCTAACTGCCTCTATTGTAAGTGGTCTCCGTTCCAACTGTCAGCATTTGCTGCTTTCAGAATGTATAGGAGGTCTTGGCAGCACTGCAGAGACGGGGGAAGTTTTATGCCAGAGAGACAACATGGCACACAAAATTTGACTACTACATTCAAACAGTCCTTTTGGGTTTTTGGGTCTAAAGAAGGGAGATCAAATCAGAACGATTATTTTCAGGATTAGCCCCCATTAATACCAATAGAGGGCAAGATTGCACAGTATGCAGAGATTATGGGCCTACTCCATCACAGTTTAATAACTATCACCAAGTGAACTTCTTTGTTCAGGCCAGGGCTCTATCAACCAGAGGAGAGATGGTAGCCTTGCAAAAACAGTCTGCGATCATTAATAAGACCTGTGCAATTGTTCTTGTTCCTACAGGTCAAGAAGGTGTAGGCTTCTATTCCAGACTTTCTTCTCAAAAAGTCATCAGGGACATTTCACATGGTTCTGTATTTGTAGACATTGTTCGTACCAGATATTTCCACATGGAGTCTGTGAAGTCTATCCTCCTAGCCATCAGCAAAAGGGTATTTTCTCCCATCTATACACGTTCAGAATGCCTATTTTAATATCCCTATTGCAGTTCATCACAGGAAATTCCGCAGGTCCAGGGTCAGCACTCAATTCAGTTGCCTGCCCTTTTTTGCTGGTGACATCTCCAGGGTCTTTTACCAGGTTGCTAGACTCTCTGATGACAGAATTTAGAAAACAAGGAGTCTATATATGGCCTGATCTGGATGACCTTGTAGTGGGGAGTTTAGAATGCATTGTCAAGTGCAAGACCACTCAGGTGATAGCATTTCTGAAATGACATAAACTAGATTGTGAAAAACATCATCTCATCACAATAATTGGAGTTCCAAGGATCCACTAGACACTATATTGATCTAAGTATTTTTGTTGCAAGATCAGTTTCAAGATCCACTCCCTAGTATGTTCGTTACAAACGCATCATTGGGTATCCAAAAGAAAAGGGCTTCAACTGTTTCAAGGGCAAGTTGGCACACATGGGAACTTTTAAGAAAGTGGAATAACAGACCGACCTCTGAATCATGTCATTACTGTGTCAAAAGCCACCAGGAAATTTCTCAGGTGGTGAAGCCCAACATTAAAGCATATAGTCACAAATCAAGTCTTCATGTGACTGTTTGGAAATGAGAAAACTGTGAAAAACAATTCAGCACTTTCATCTTCATCTAAAAGGTAAGGTACTAGTAGCTGGAACTTGATGGTGGAACTAGCAGAGATTATGCAGTTGAAAGAGTGAAACCTGAATTTATAAAAAGATTTGGGCATCCTCAAGGGGACATTATGGCGACAAACAAATGCAAAAGTTCCCAGGATTTTCTCTTGTCATGAACTCCAGAGTCAGAGGGAATAGATGGACAGTTGATGGACATTTCAATTGGGGTATGTCTTCCTTCTGTTGCCATTTATTATTTGCATGCTAAGAAAAAATTCAAAAAGAAAGTGCAATAGTGATAGCAATTCTTCCATTTTGGCCTCGCCATCCATGGTTTCCTGTAACCTGGAAGATGCCCAAGGAGCATATCAAAGGATATTCTTCTTTCACAATTTATCTGGGTTTCTTTTTCGCGGTCAGTGTCCAACTGTTACTAACCATTCCTACTGGTGTCATCACCTTGCCACCATACACTCAACAACTGCTAATGCCAACTGCACAATAGTTGTTGGAAAATCTCGCTGCCACCACTTGCTCCCTTGCGGCACCTAGAAACACTTCTATGTAGTTGGTATAACTGCCACAGTGCCTCTTTGCTGTAGGTTGGCTGGTACCACCTAACCACTTACTATGGATCAGGATTGATGGGTAGCGGACAGAGTGTTGACACAGAGTGTTGACACAGAGCTGCTGGGTTCAACACAGGACAGCCGGTGAACGCAGTAGAGTGTAAGCTCTTATCTGTTGGTCACAGGAAATAGATGTCAGGCAGAATCTTCAAGCAGTGATGTTTATATGCTCAAGGGTAATAGTGATTATCCAGAAGAACAAATGGTATTATACATTACATGGTCAAAGAGAACTCCTTATATACTATTTGACACACATGTTGTCATGGGCTAACACAGTCCCCTTTCTTACCAGGCACCACAAATTCTGAGATATTGCATTCAATTAATAGCATCAGGATGTAATATGTTCTCTAAACTTGGATTTAAATGCAATTTGAACTTAACAAAATTTACATCCATCTATGATTTCCTAAATTACTACCGTTAGGTTTCCTATATCTCTAAGACACAGAATGAAAGTCCAACGACCCCCTCCTATCCATTCAGGGTAAAAGAGGTCTTGGTCACACAAATGAAAAGGTCTAATTAGCATGGGATTTCCTTTATTCCTTTCTTACAAAAAAAAACATTTTCTCCAACATATGCCTACTGCATCAGAAATCCATACATTTCTAATACAACAATCAATACATTTGCAATGATATACATCAGCGCATTGTGCCAATAGTCAAAATAAATTTATACAATAAATTATTTGTAAGTGATCTAGCCACACAGCAGCCTTGGGGGTATATTTACTAAACTGCGGGTTTGAAAAAGTGGAGATGTTATCTATAGTAAACAGACTCTAGTCATCAATTATTTAGTACATTCTACAAAATAACAGCTGGAATCTGATTGCTTGTTATAGGCAACATCTCCACTTTTTTAAACCTGCTGTTCAATATATATACCCCTTAGTCTTTTCCAGTGGCGGATCCCCCTAGCAGGGGCTTGCTGCCGACAGCTGCACACTGTGCAGGTCCGTTCAGCAGTGACAGTGTGTTGCCCGGCTGCTCTGATTGTGTTTTAAACACAATCAGAGCAGCCGGGCAGCACACTGTCACTGCCGAGCGGACCTGCACATACTGTGCAGCCGCCGGCAGCCTTAGAAATCAGAAAGGGGGCGGGGCCTAAATCGCCCCCCCTAAAATCGCCCCAGGTAAAGTTATTGTCTAGATCCGCCCCTGGTCTTTTCAGTCATATCATCTGCACCCAGACCCAATGCTTCCTCCTCATACAGAGGGGCCAGCTTTGATGACTAGAAAATTGAGTGGAAACTACTCTAAAAAAAAAAAAAGGAGTTTCAGAACAAGTAATCAACACACGTATAGGTGAGGAAGAGGAATTGTTCAGATATTTATTACAGGATTTGGAAGAAATTTATCATACAGTGCGACTCAAACTCTAACCAACTTAACCAGGTAAATACAAGCTTTGCATTCCATTCTAATGCAGAAAGAGTAATGTCCTCCATAGACATACAATCATGGCCAAAAGTTTTGAGAATGACACAAGTATTGGTTTTCCCAAAGTTTGCAGTGTTTTTAGACCTTTTTGTCAGATGTTGCTATGGTATACTGAAATAAAATTACAAGCATTTCATAAGTGTCAAAGTATTTTTTAGATAATTACATTAAGTTTATGCAAAGAGTCAATATTTGCAGTGTTGACCCTTCTTCTTGAAGACCTCTGTAATTTACCCTGGCATACTGTCAATCAACTTCTGGGCCACATACTGACTGATGGCCGCCCATTCTTGCCTAATCAATGCTTGGAGTTTTTCAGAATTTGTGGGTTTTTGTTTGTCCACCCGTCTCTTGAGGATTGACCACAAGTTCTCAATGGGATTAAGGTCTGGGGAGTTTCATGGCCATGGACCCAAAATTTTGATGTTTAGATCCCCGAGCCACTTAGTTATCACTTTTGCCTTATGGCAAGGTGCTTCATCATGCTGGAAAAAGGCATTGTTCGTCACCAAACTGTTCTTGGATGGTTGGGAGAAGTTGCTCTTGAAGGATGTTTTGGTACCATTCTTCATTCATGTGAATTTACGAAGCCAAATGAGGCTCATGCTACAGGAGTATGTGATTTAAGTGTGTAATATTAATAAGTGGTTTTGGTGAACGCAAGGACTCCATAGTAAATTCTTTGTGGTGGCGGAAAATATGTATTTATTGGTAAGTGACCAAGGTAACTCCAGTCACAGCCAGCTGTCTCAGATTGCTGTATCTGAGACAGGCTGGGCGTTCTGTAAAAATGCCTAGGGCGCCATGGACCCTAGCACCGGCCCTGCTTTCATTCATTTCATCATCCAGCTAATGATTTCTTTAATATGTTCACAGGTTTGAGTATTATCAGTCTCAGGATTACATGTTGTAGAGTAAACTCCAACATAACCATCAAGTAAAGGATTATCACATGTGCCACATACTAAGTTGTGAGACTTGCTACATTTCTTTATTACAGGCTGCAGAAGAGTACTAGAAAGAGAGAAAAATAATAGCTAACTAATACCACTTTCATACTGCTGCCCCTGCAATATCCCGGGTTTTTGAAGCCGGGTTTTTGCAGGGTCTCGGAGCATCCCAGCTCAGAAACACCATTCATACTGCACCTCGGACCCGGGAATTTCCCGGGTTGACCCCCATTCATACTGCACAAGTCTGTGCCCTGGCAATTTGTGGGAGTCATCACCAGAGCAGTTTTCATTGGCTGAAAGCTGGAATATGAAAAAAATCTCTCTCTCTCTCTCTCTCTCTCTCTCCTATGCAAAAACCCGGATTGCACCATTCATAGTGCAGGCGACCCTGGTCCGACCGCATCTTTGATCACTCTCGGGTACTGGCCCAGATTAACATAACAACAGATAAGGGAATATGCTTCTGGAAACTGCATCCAGTCTGGTAACAGCCGATGGCTAGCGGTGCTGACCTCATTTCCTTGTGGGAGGGTTACTTTGGAGATAATTACCATGATAACCCAGCTCTTTTATGGGACGCTTTTAAAGCCTTTCTGAGGGGAACTCTTATTAAAAAGTTAGCTGACACCAAAAAAGTTAACTGGTGCAAGAAATTAGAATTAGAACAATCCTGTAGACACGTAGGGGTAACTTTATCAAGCTGAGAGTTTTCCGGCGGGCTTGAAAAACCAATCAGATTCTAGCTATCATTTATTTAGTACATTCTACGAAATGACAGCCAGAATCTGATTGGTTGCTATAGGCAACATCTCACGTTTTCAAACCCGCCGGAAAACCCTAAGGTGATACATTTACCCCTTAGAGTCAATGTACCTGATTTCCAGACACCTGGAGGATAGGATTTGTTGGCTTGGTGCGCAACGCAAGTGGTTAGAGTTTCTATTTAATAAATCAAAACGGAGACTTCTGTTTGCCAGACACTCGCAGTACTCGGAGGCGGATATGGGTGGTAGCTACCTGACTTGCCTGGCCCAGGCGGAACAGGCTAACAGGGCAGTTACAGCCATCCTAGATCCTACAGGGCAGAAACACTTTATGGGTATGGGTACTGCCAACACTTTTCTGTATGGGTCTAAGGTGTGTTTTATAGATACACAACTGCATATGTATTTGGATTCTATTAGTCTCCCCAGCCGGCCCAGTGATTCAGTTGCACTTTTGGACGCCCTTCTTAAACTGGAATAAGTGGATTTGGCAATCACTTTCTAGAATTATACAAGAAATGTAATAAGTTCTTTGTCCCACAACTCCTCACTCACTATACTAGATTATTGGAATCCGACACTATGCCTTCCTCAATGTCCGAGGCTTTAATTGTTGTTGTACCCAAACCCGGGAAAGACCCCTTATACCCTGACTCCTATAGTCATCATCATCATCATCATCATCATCACCATTTATTTATATAGCGCCACTGATTCCGCAGCGCTGTACAGAGAACTCATTCACATCAGTCCCTGCCCCCATTAGAGCTTACAGTCTAAATTCCCCAACATACACACACAGACAGAAAGACAGAGAGAGACCAGGGTCAATTCTGATAGCAGCCAATTAACCTACCAGTATGTTTTTGGAGTGTGGGAGGAAACCAGAGCACCCGGAGGAAACCCACGCAAACACGGGGAGAACATACAAACTCCACACAGTTCAGGAACTCATGACCCCAGTGCTGTGAGGCAGAAGTGCTAATCACTTAGCCACCGTGCTGCCAATTTCGTTACTGGGGACTGATGTCAAAATCCTTGCTAAAATTTTGGCTATCTGGCTTAACTCAGTCAGTACTCAAATTATACACCTGGACCAGACAGAATTCATTCCGGGCAAATCGTGTACCACTAACCTGCGCCTCTTATATATGCACTTACAGATGGCACACGTTACTGAGCTGGGGGCTGCGGTGGTATCCCTTGATGCCTCCAAAGCCTTCAACTCGGTGGAGTGGGTCTATCGCTGGGAGGTGATGCATAGGTTTGGCTTCGGCCCTGTATTTATTCACTGGGTTCAGCTGTTATACCTTGCCCCTTCGGCATGGGTGTGTGTGAATGGGTATGCGTTGGCTCCGTTTGGTCTGGGGAGAGGTATCCGACAGGGTTCACCTTTGTCCCCAGCGTTACTTGTGATAGCTATCGATCCACTTGCCTGTTTGATCTGTTCCCATGATGGTATACGGGGTCTCCCGCTGGTGGGGCCACAGATACTATAGCCTTAGATACAGGTGACATGCTGTTGTTTCTTTCAGACATAGATGAGTCCCTGAACAACCTTTTAAAGACACTTAACAACTTTGGCAGATATTCTGGGCTAAAAATAAACTGGGATAAGTCCAACATTTTTTCAGTCCATGGCACTCTCCCCTCTCTTCCACACTGTGATCATTCCCTCAAATGGACTCTGCGCTTCAAGTACCTCAGTATCTGAATCACCCCCAAAGCAACAGACTATGTTAAAATAGACATTTATCCCATCCCTGAATACACACTGTATTAGTCTCTCCCATCAGAACACTTCTGAGAAGAATGCGTGGATGCAGAGTCATCTCCACGGTATACCGAGCTCAATTATCACAATTAGCAGCTTATTCCCATATCAAAGTATTCCCAGATCAGATTCCCACTACCCCTTAAGGCCAAATGGGAATCTGATCTGGGAATACTCTTGGAGAAGGAATGGAGTCACATTCTGAAAACCATACAACACGCTACCTCGAGTATCCGTTTCCAACAGATACACCTTTACATACTGCATAGAGTATATCATTCCCCAAGCTCTTTGGCTAATATTGGGGGGAGGTCTAATACTGAATGCCCTAAATGTGGATTGTCGGGTTGGAACTTCTGGCACCTGCTGTGGGAGTGCCAGGGGGTGCATACCTTCTGGACAAGTGTGTGGGCTTGTGAGATACGGTACCCGTGGTTCCCCCTTTAACTCCCAAAATATATTTATTTGGTATCTCCCTGGAAGACAGTTTAGATAGACCTCTCTACAAATATATTTTCATCCTTACCACCCTGGACAAAGTTATCATATTCCGTATGTGGCTTGCAGTGGAATACCCAGATTTTTTTAAATGGAAAGGCTTGGTAAATGACACTATGCATCACAAGAGGTACATGTATACTGAAAGACGGGTCGAAGCGCAAATATCATAAAATATGCACGCACTAAAACGAGGTCACAGCCTACCCCCTACTCCCTGAATGTCCCCCTCTCACTCCCCACCCCCTACCCTCTTACTGATACTCGTGGTTCATTTTAGCTCTTGACGCAGGATGACCGCACCAACTCTGCTCCTCTCTGAGCAATGAGGACTATATTACTAACCACAATCTGTTTATTGCATGTGATGCCAACCCTCTGCATATACTTAATGACTCATTCTACCAGTGTAACTTAATTGTTGTGATATTGATAACCTTGTAATTCTCCCCTTGCTAAAACGGTAAAATTTTTCTTTTTGTTTGCTAATGTTTGTATACCTATTTACTAGACTGGAGTAAATATGTCATGTATGTCTTGAAAAACTTTAATAAACAAATTACTTGATTTAAATAAAAACAGTATACACATGCACCCACCAGACATAAAGCTAATGCGTCCAGTACACAGGCGATCCGGAAGGAGAAACAGACTCCTGCTTCTGACCTTTCAAGAAGAATGCCCCGATTTGCTACCAAGATATGCAGAAGCATCCTAGGAAAGCTTCTTGTCCCTGCTTGCACTAACCAAATGTGCTACAGGGACCCTGTGGTACTCTGTAGGGGTTGGCTGGGCAGGGGGGGCATCTGCCCCATGGGCCTGTCTCACAGTGGGCTACCTTGGGCTGCTTTCTGGGTTGCCTGCATTTTTATTCCCTTAAATTGTTCCTTATGTGCTGCTGAGCCAAGTCTTGCCCAGCCTTCCACCTGCCCAAGGGACTAAAATTTGCCAGTAAGCACCTGGTACTCCAGGATGAACTTAGCCCACAAAAAGAAAATAAGAACTGCTAGCTAAAAAAAATAAAAAATCCAGGATTGCTCAATTTCCTGTCTCTTATGATTTACAGTATATTGTACTAGCTGAAAGCTGACCAGGAGTTAAAGTTGATGAAATATTGAAGACGTTTATTGTACAACATACAGATGAAAACAAGAAAGCAGAGCCTTTAAAGCTGAATGGTTAACACAGCAATGATGGTACACAGTGTAAAAGTCCTATACAGGATACCAAGAGCAAAGAAAGCACATTCCAGGTTAGTCAAATGTCCATCTAGCAGGGTTGCAGGATTGCAGACTGTGGACTATTCACAAGTAACAATGCAATGATATCCACCAGGCAGAGTGAGAGCTAGGTATAAAAAACATGAAACCAAGTGCTGCAATCCTGGTAGGGAGAGGAGATGAACTCCTTGCAGGTAAAATGTAAAAGGTCCAAAACAGCCATTGTAAGGGTGTAGGAAAAAGAAAACGGCTTTCATTGTATTGTTAAAATGTCTAAAAAGAGACATTTTACATCTAGAGATAGGAATATTAGTCAAGTTTAAAAGCCAAAACTCAGGACCAACCAGCACACCTCCTGTCAGTATCTCTTTAGATATATTTACTACACCTTTCCAAAATCTCCAAAATTAGGGCAATCTCACCAAATATGCCAGTGATTTCCAACACTTATCGGATACACCAGGAAACATTTTGCATAAAACACTAGGGCCTCTGGACCAGTGAGTAATAATGTTATATTGAGTTTATAGGACCATTATGCTTTGAAAAAAACACCATGTATATTGAAAATGTACCCCCCAAATTGCGTTCCCATACAGTTGTGAACTTTGGGAGAGAAGTAATTTATAGATATCCGACACTGAATGTTTGAGGTCCTGTCAGATAATCCATAGTAGTTCAAACAGGGTTAGATCCTTTCCAAGAATATTATTCCTATTAATTTCCCTAGGTAGTTTTTCATGTTTCAGAGTATATGCCCAGAATTCATTTTTAGGGAGAGCTAGGTCTGGTATGAACATATTCCCTAAGTACCCACCAGCTGGCCAACCTGGAGAGGTTTTGATCATTATCATTTATTTATGTATATAGTGCCACCACTTCTTTAACGCTGTACAGATAATATTTGTCATTCACATCAGCTTCTATTGCAGCTTACAGTCTAAATTCCCTAACACATACGCACACACACACACAAACACACACACACACAAACAGTCTAGGGTTAATTTTGTCAGCAGCCAATTAACCTACTAGTATGTTTTTGAAGTGTGGGAGGAAACCCATACAAACACGGGGAAAATATACAAACTCCACACAGATAAGGAAGGCTCTGTTCAGGAATCAAATTCTTGACCCCTTATTTATTTTTTATTTTCCATTTATTATTTATACTTTAGTTATTATTTATTTTTCATCACTTTATTGATTTTGCATTTTCTATTTTTTATCTTGCTATTTTCTATCTTTTATTTTCCCATTTGCCTATTTCTTCATTCATTATTTATCCCTCTTATGCAAAGTATTTGTGTTTGCCTGTTTTTGCATCTTTTATACTGTATTCTATTTATCCATCCATATATAATATTGATACACATACCCATCCATTGTTTCCCTGTCATATCTTATGTTTCACTAAGCTATCCATCTACCTACAGCTTTACCTCTTTCATATTCTAAGCACCCCCTCTTCTAATTTTAATTTCAAGCTAACAGATACCATAATTGCTGTCTTTACCCACATTCTCAGTCACTTTTTCATACACCGACAGCCCTTCCGAATCCAATATTAACTAATACCCTAATCAATTCTTTTAATTAAATTCATCTCCATCACCACCGAGAAAAACTGGCAACCACAGACTCATCCAGCCTCGCGGACCATGCTCGCATCCCCACACCCAACCTCTACGGACTACAGATCCTAATACAAGGTCAACCCACTACAAACAGCACTGCACGACTACGGACAGATAAGTATAACCTTTTCTAGGGTTACCAGGTGGAGGAACTGTGTATGTAGTGCACACACAGGTGAGTATGTGCGTGTAATTCCTGTCCTTTTTAAAAAACACAAATTGCGTTCCCTTTGCGTTCCTTGATGAATCAGGCCCAAAGTCTCTTCTCTGATAGGAGTGTATTCTGGTAGGGAAACTGTAATGAATGAATAATCTCTCCCACAAAGTCTTTGCCACAGTGGAAGCACAATGATCTCTATTGGTATAAATTTGGTCAAAACTGACATAAGGGTGTATCACCATGAACACGATGCTCACGTTTCCATCATCAGGTTTTATGGAAAGAAAATCGATATACGCTATCTCCAGTGGTCTGCTGCTGGAGATATTCAGCAGCGGCACTGTGCTCTCTGTCAGAATCTTTCTCAGTATACTGGTCCCTCACAAACTGCAATACTTCTCCACATCATTATACATTTTGGGCCAGTACAAAAAATATGCTACCAAAAATATGGCCTTCTGTAACCCCATATGTCCATTGTCATCATGCAGAGCCTTCATGGCCATCCCACAATGTCGTTCAAGCAGTACCAGCTGCACCTGGATTGTGCCATCTCTTTTAGTGGTTCGTTTTCAACACCATTGTCACGAACGCCCAGCCTGTCTCAGATACAGCAATCTGAAACAGCTGGCTGTGACTGGAGTTACCTTGGTCACTTACCAATAAATACATATTTTCCGCCACCACAAAGAATTTAC
This sequence comes from Mixophyes fleayi, assembly GCF_038048845.1. Lineage (NCBI taxonomy): Eukaryota > Metazoa > Chordata > Amphibia > Anura > Limnodynastidae > Mixophyes > Mixophyes fleayi. The sequence goes on along the minus strand of NC_134406.1, from coordinate 165,220,516 downwards.
TATGGAGTCCTTGCGTTCACCAAAACCACTTATTAATATTACACACTTAAATCACATACTCCTGTAGCATGAGCCTCATTTGGCTTCGTAAATTCACATGAATGAAGAATGGTACCAAAACATCCTCCAAGAGCAACTTCTCCCAACCATCCAAGAACAGTTTGGTGATGAACAATGCCTTTTTCCAGCATGATGGAGGACCTTGCCATAAGGCAAAAGTGATAACTAAGTGGCTCGGGGATCTAAACATCGAAATTTTGGGTCCATGGCCACGAAACTCCCCAGACCTTAATCCCATTGAGAACTTGTGGTCAATTCTCAAGAGGCGAGTGGACAAACAAAAACCCACAAATTCTGACAAACTCCAAGCATTAATAAGGCAAGAATGGGCAGCCATCAGTCAGTGTGTGGCCCAGAAGTTGACTGACATCATGCCAGGGCGAATTGCAGAGGTCTTAAAAAAAAAGGCTCAACTCTGCAAATATTGACTCTTTGCATAAACTTAATGTAATTGTCAATAAAAGTCTTTGACACTTATGAAATGCTTGTAATTTTACTTCAGTATACCATAGCAACATCTGACAAAAAGGTCAAAAAACACTGAAGCAGAAAACTTTGTGAAAACCAATATTTGTGTCATTCTCAAAACTATTGGCCACGACTGTACACTGCTAGGGGAGCTAACCAGTGATGCCCATGGCATCTAACTTTGCTGTAGCCTGCGCATACGTAAGTGAAGTATTGTCTATATGTACTTCAATCTTTACTTCCATGGACTTTATTTACTATGGCCCACTTGAGTGCTGAGTATTGCAACCTCTTCTGATGCTCCCAATACAGTATTTTCCCAAGTCCTTCAAATGATGCATCCACATGCAGGATGTAGGGCTTAGTAGGGTCTGCATGTTACAACCGTAGCAGGTAGAAGAGTGCCTGTGCTAATTCAGATTGAAACTGGCAGATCAAGGTTGCAGAGTTTAATGAGTTCCCCGGTATTTATCAAGAACCACCGCAAAGCAGGATGGACTTTGCTCCTGAGATCTCGCAGGTCGCTGTCCCCTGGACTGCCTCAGGATGCAGCACTGTGACACGAAGAGTAGTAAGCGAGAGTGTACAGGCTAGAGTCAGTAACAATCCAGCCTGTTAAATGGCAGTAGCTCTATAGAAATAAATCAAGTATAAAACCTATTTTATATTTAGAGAACAGCAAACTATATTATTTTTCATATTTATGGATTACATGAACACACTATATACTTATTTTTCTAGACCCGTCACCATTTCACAGGTGAATAAAAGTACACACATAACATAATTGATAGCTTGCGAAGTTCTGCTCTCTGTCATACTTCTCTCTCTTCCATGTCAGGGCTCCCGCTACCGCTACGCAGGATGCTTGGGCTGCATTTGGGAGGTAGTTGCAGAGCTACAGTAGTGACATCAGCACTGTGCGGAGCACCAGCATCCCGAGACTGCCTCCCACATAAGTCAAACTTAAGGAGACAATCACGTAATCAGGAGACATTGCCTGGGGGTGTGTATCTTAGAAAAGGAAATTACTGAAGGAGGGCCAGGAGCGAGTGCAGTCCAGTAGGCCCTAAAGTAAGGTAGGTGAATACCAGATATAAGCTAGTGGGACTGATGGGGCAAGACAACAACTGGAGCTGAGCCCCTCGAAAAAAGGCAGACATAGCCTTATATGTTAAAGTAGTTATTGAACCCTCCGCACTAGAAAATTTCTAATGTCAACTATGGTGTCCCATTTAGATTCACATGTTTATCCATTTGTTGATATCTCATTTCTTTATCCTAACAGGATATCGATATTTGTATCAAAAAAGGGTGCTACTTCCTATAGTATAATAATCTAATAGACAAAAAGAAAGAAAAAAGATACTACATAAGGCAGAAACATACGCCAGGTTTTTAGAGAACAAGTGAGTTAGAAAAACTCAGGAGAATTAGGTTTAGGACTCTCATTTGAACTTTGCAGTCGGATTCTGCTCTCAGTTAGATATTCGCTCAAAGCGTATAGATCATCAAACTATTTGTAATTTAAAGCGCTTTTGCAAAAAGCAATCCTATGTATTTACAGTTAGGACAATCACCTTAGACTTGATTTATAATTATGGAACTATGATTGAACATTGATCAGCTAAATAATCTGAGAATAATAGAGGTATACACCTATTATATGTTATCAAACACTACTCGCTATTTATTCAACCTGATCTCACATATTTATGCAATATAGACCACTGCCGCTCTCATGAATTCATGGTTAATAATCCTATGTATGCCTCATGGACCTATAAGTCTAAAAGAGTGGGGATAGTGGGACAATTTAACAAATCAGAGACTAATGATAAGATAATGTTAGCTGAAATCCAACAATGTGACTATTTGAAATGTAAACTGCTTAAAGGGAGAAAGTGGTATGTGCAGGGTTAATCTTCCGAATCAGAGAGAGACAATACAGATCTTTTCAACAGCTGGAACATCAGTAATCTGTTATCTTTACAGAGCAGGACATAACTTCAGTCTTATTAGACACATCATCTTTCACTTTTAACGTGGGGAAAACCTCTCTATTAGCATCTGAGGGATTTAAATTCAACATGCCCCCACAGATGCCGTTACTTATATTTGTCCAAGATTCTTATCTATCACCACAGTAAATACTGTGGATGATAGATGTTGAGAGCGTGTATGAAACGATTTGAATATGGACATATGCAGCTGACTGTATAATTATTAATATTAGTACTGCCTGCATAAGACCTCTTTTACATCTACATAAATTATTGCAGCAGCTCTCATAAATCTCAAGTTAAATGATCCAGTCCAACATATATACATTTAACAGGATGAAATAGGGTTACTTTTACTTGAGGAGTCCTGAATTATGTGAGAAACAATTAGTGTAATAAAATAAAATCTCAGCTTAATGAACAAACTATAATCAGCATGTTGTTTTCTGCATGTTTCTGAGGATTTCTTATAGCAGCAGTATAATTACCACATGAATTGATACATAGAAATTACCATTATACTAACAGCTGCAACAATACTGCAACATGTACCATTTAAGTGTCAAGTTGCACCTAAGAGAGCAGTACCTAGCAATTGAAATGTATCTATTAAAGATTGAGTTCAAGAGATTATGCTGAACTTTTGATAGGAGGTTTGAATATACTCCTGAGCTCTTTCCACTATTTCTCATATGTTTTTAATATGTCTCTTTTAAAGATTTTAATTAATATCAATAAATTTATTTATGTCTGCTTATTATTTCAGATCTAATACTGAGGACAAAAATGATAGGCTCCAAGGTAATACCTTTATTTTGGTTATTTGCCCAGTAGGGTTAGTAACATAAGCCAGACATACAAGTTGTGCCTTCCATAGGTAGTATATTTTTTCTTTTTCTTTCTTTTTGTCTATGCCCATCAGCCTCTCAAACATGCCCCTCAAGAAAGTATGTTGTGATTCAACTGCATCCTCTTTCATATACCAGTCCACTGCCGTACGGTTCTTGGATTCTCCATTACCTAATTTAGCAAATGCTCTACCTGGTGCTCCTACTGCTTACAGGTGTTCTGTGATTTATAATTCTTATTTCCCTGTACTTGTACAGAAATTATTTGCGTGCTGATGTTAAGTAATTTTGTTTACCACAATTGTGCATGATTGCAATTGTTCATTCAATCATTAAAAACAAACAAACAAACAAACAAACAAAAAAACGCCGTTAAATAAATGCACAACGACTTGCATTTTTGAGTATTGCCACTGGGTGGCGACATCAGATGTGCCACACACTAAACACTGCACAGAGCCCTCTTGACTACAGAAAGTGAATGTAAACAGGAAGAGCAGCTCAGGGAGGAGGCGCCTGAACAGGGACACAGCTCTGGAAGAGGTGCATGCTGTCACATACACCAATCGTGGGTTGTCAGCGAGCTGCCATTTCTGTCTCCAGTGACCTCTTGTTCGAGAAGCTTTCAAGTAGACTCTAACTTGATTTCAGCCCTGCTGTTCACAAGTAGCTTTGCGCACTGTGGCTGATTCTGTTGCTTCTATCCTGTTACCTTTAATATGAATCACTTGTTTACATCTTTAATCTGTCACCATCATGTGCCTGTCCTCTGAATGAACCATATTTATGTTTTCTATGCTTTATTTTTAAGTTCATAATTGTTCGGGGTCAACCTTGCTGAACCCTTGTTTTACATCCACATGCCTGTGTCTGTCTATGTATACCTGTAGTCTGGGTATCTCAGCCATTTAGTAGGTGCAGCTCCTTCCTACAGTACCTGGTGGCTTGCCTGCTAACAAGCCCCAGAGTGCCCTCAATCATAAGACTGAGCACCCCATTTCCTCTCCCTGTGTCCCCTCATCTCTTCAGGCTGGACACCCTTACTCAGTCGGTCATGCTGCTGCTGGCCGCTGCCTCCATAGTGGCATTTGTGCTGCTCCTGTACATGGTGTCCCCGCTGATCAGTCCCAAACCCCTCAAGCTGGCTGGTGCCCATGTAGTGGTGAGTCCTGTATTTGCTTTGGTTACCACTTTATGTGTGAGAATGTCTTTATATCTGATATTGTACTTTACCCCATCAGTGTGATAGTATAACTGCATAAACTTATTAATCTGTGAAATTTGAGACCTAAATTATTCATATGTCAGGGACAGTGTGCAAAACTGGCATATTATTTGTTGTGTTCACTTTGTCTATGGTGTTAAACTAATTTATGACCTCAAAAGACATGATTACTGTACTTGCATCATTTGACAATTTATTTAGTCCGATTTTTAATCATGTTGGATACAAAGCAAAATGTATACAGGTACTCCTCACTTAACAACCTACCCATTTAATGACCACTCGGAGTTACGACCAGGTTCTCCCTGGGTCCTCATTGTTATAATTGCTGCTGTTTGTAGAGCTTTACTGTACACATGTTTATTTTCTGTTATGCAGTGTTATGTAATGTAAACTAACAAAATACAGTTTTCTTTAGTCTATTTCTTCATTCAGAATCAATAAAAAATGATTACAATACATGTAGGAGCATATAACAGTACTGTACTCACTTAGCGACCAATTCGCTTAACGACCTAGTCGTAGGAACGGAACTCGGTCGTTAAGTGAGGAGTACCTGTATTACATTGTATATTTGTAGCTGCTCCGCTGCAGTAACAGGACAAGAACTGTCAATTTTATCACGTGGTTAAGTTTTACTTGAGTCACTGTGCAGAGAAGTCCTGCCAGGTTCCTGTAATGCTTCTACTCTTTCAAATGTGGTGGCTGGGAACAATTTGTAAATAACATAGAAACTGTTGTTTCATGGGCATTACCAATGTATAAGTGAATTGGATCCATTAATACCTTGGTGCCTAAAGCAATTACCTCAGATTCCTTGTCCTTAAGTCAGCCTTCTCTTTGAATTTACTTTACCTTTTAACAATTTCTGTGAGCTGGTCACCCTGTAACATTTGCCTGGTGACAATATCTGAAAACCTTGAAGATAATTTATACATATTGGCATATAACTGATCCATTTAAAAAATAAAAAGGTGTGTGTATGTATCTTATTTGTACATATACTACATGGCCAACAGTTCTTGTGCTGACGTTGCTTCCAGGGGCAGGTTGAAACGCTGAAGTCCGTGTTACAACCGAGGACAGATGTTTGGGTATTTTTTATGCATTACATGCTTCAGAACTCGATGGTCTTGTTCTGTGAACTTGTGTGGCCCACCGCTTGGCTGCTGAGCATTTGTTGCTCCAAGACGTTTCCATTCATTATAATATAATGTGTGTGTCAAATCCCCATTTAACTTTTTTTGTAGGGCAGAAAGTAATTGGGGGGGGAAAAGTATATTAAAAATGCATGAAACTGTAAAATGAGGTCTAAAAATATCCCAACAGTCAAGTAAAATAATGGGGGGGGGGGGGGACACAAGGTATTTTACATTTGACCACTCAGTAGTATTCTGATCACATGGCTTGCTTTGGTATTTAAAATGCCTACACATCCATAATAGACATCTGTACAGTAATTAACCTTTCTCTCAACATTCCAGTCCTGTATACTGTACAGTATTTTGTAACGTATGTGTTACTAAAACTCAAATTACTGTACTTAACGCATGCATTAGTGTACAAAAACTACCCTGTTCCTTGGTATTTTTGTAGTGTAAAATCAGAGAAATGGGCTCTATTGAAATGCTTTAGGGAATGGGAGGACCATTGGAAAAAGTTCAGCAAAGTGTACACTTAGGCAATGTATAATGGGGATTTAACTGTATTTTTATTTTTAATTAGGTGACTGGTGGGTCCAGCGGCATTGGAAAATGTGTTGCTATTGAGTGCGTCAGACACGGTGCGTTCATTACTTTGGTAGCTCGTGATGAGGTAAGAATTTTAGAAGAGCGTTTGAATTAAAATTGTTCTAAAGGGACCAACTCTAGGTCACCAGAATTGCAGTGAGGTCTCTTCTCCAAGCTCACACGGCAATGGTTGGCAGTGCTCAGTGGCACTTCAACATGCATTGTCATTTGTTTCTCACTCCACTTGACTGTTTGAGTTCTACTGCAAACACAGCTAAAGCACACCCAGTGACACAGCTCCAGACAGTGGTGTCAGAGGCAGGGATTATATTCTGAATATGGGGAGAGGAGCCATTACATACAGCGCAATGCTGGAGCAGTATACACCGTATCGGCCAACTCATGTCAGCGGTATGCACAGTAGTTACTATTTCTATTATGTTTTATTTGCAGCATCAACATTTTCCTCAGCACAGTAGCATGTACAGAGTGTCTTGTTTATGCACTTAATTCTCTTCCCCAGTGGATTTACAATCTAATTTCCCTACTACAGACACACACAACTCACTAAGGTGAATATAATCAAAAGCCAATTAACCTGCTAGTAGGTCAATGGGCATGAGTAGGAAGCACTGAATCACAAGGAGAAAAGACAAACCCCACACATAGAACTCTCTGCTTGGGGTCAAACCCAGTTGTATATGCTTCTGGTTTATGCCAGGGACACAACACAGACTCTTACATCTCAGTTTTGTCTATGTTTGTATTCATTTGTGTTATGTGTAACGAATGCATTCACTATTGGGCATCAATAAAACTCTAATACAGCAGCAGAAACAACTTCTGGTATTGTGGTCAAACACAGCCTGACCCCCCCCCCCCCCTCCCTACCCCTTGCCAAGAAAGACAACAACACAAAAGCATGATACATGCCAGAGCGGCGAAGAAAGAACCAATCGGTGTCAGCAGTCTAATTGCACACAGCCAATCACAATGGCAATTCAGTCTTTTTCCCAGACTGCAACCTGTCCGCAATTGCACGTACATGCTCTGGTCAGAATCATGCAAATCTGCACTGCCAGTCTGAGATGTGGGGGTAAAAAAATGTTATTTTAATTAAGTGCCTTAATGAAACCATTCTTATTTGATCGGGTAAGAATTAGGCATTTGTATTTATGAATTTATTTTGAAGTCTTCATATGAAGGAATATTTAGTCCATGCACAGTAAAATCTGTAGCCAGATGAACTTTCATCTAAATTGAACATGAGCTGTAAATACTTACAGTATGTCTGGATTTGAATATATTGTGCAATAGTCTGGGAGAGTTCATGTTCATTTTAGATTCCATCGGTTTCATGATTCTCTAATGAATTGAACTATTTTTAACCATTTCTCTTCATACAAATTCATATGCGGAGCTCTAGTCACAAGTCTACAGTATTTTGTGTGCATGGCCATATAGAATGGATGGGAGAAAAAAACAAGATATATTGCCAAAATATTTTCATATTTAAACTGTGGTGTTTATCTAATATATTAAAATGATACAGAAAATCTATTTTCTGAAATGACTACAATTTCCAGGTCCCACTTCCATTTTTTCCCGACCGCAAGCACTGTCCCCAGCGTATGTCAAGTGCAATCACATTTGACACATAAGTTATCCCCCCTAAGTAGCCCACCCCTTGTAGCTAGGTATCTCCACTTGGGATGCACACGTACCTAATGATTGCCACTGGAGTCCACAGCATTCTCTTAAGTCCTGAAGGCTCTGACAGTACATGGATCAGTTGTCAAAGTTAGCTGTGGAGCAATGGTTGCACCTGAGATGACTGTATTAACTCTCCAATCTGATACTATCTACAATTATTCAGTGCCCCACAGACTTCAGAGCTGGCAGGGCTCAGAAAATGGGGTTAGGGGGGTTGTCGGGTAACTACACATTGAAGTGACAGGTTCTTTCCCTTTCTTGAGCGGAGTGTTTCTTAAATCTGACCGTTCTCTCAGGTTTAATAGAAAGTATAGATTTTTACCAATGAACGTCTATGCCTTTTGGACAAGGCAACCAGATTGACTCAAACTATTATGATGCCACAGTATTCCAAATGATGTTTTTATGCTCATTTACAATAAGAAGACCTGTATTGTTAATGATTTTAACGAATTGTACAAGGGTAGGAAAATAATGTGTGCGTTTATTAATACTGGTTAATATCAAGATGCAGTACCACAGTTATTTCATTAAAGCTACATTGAAACTACATGTCGGTACTTGTTTAAGCCAGTTTTATAAACCCTCTGCTTGCTTTTTTTTTTTTTCCTTCATAGGGATTTAAATTCTATTGGCAAATGACGTTGGATTTCTTAAACCTTGTAAAGCTTTTAATGTGCATGTTATCTATTGTATGCATACCTTTCTAATTTATATTTATGATATCTACTACAATTGTAACAAGTGTTGTGTAGGGAAGGTAATGGTATTTAACACCATAGTGATCATTTTGTTCTGCTGATAGAATAACTCCTCCTTTGTGGCTGAATTTGTGATGTCAAACTTTGCTTTTTTTAAGTAAATTAAACTTATGATGGTTTTCAATAAAAGTAAAACAAATGCAAAGGTTTTCATATTCTTTTAAGTAGGTGTTTACATTGTTTTTCAGTGTATGACAGGAATATTTAAACACATGCTTCTGTTTCATGCAGGGTTACTACAGCCCAGTAAAGTTAACTTTTGATCTTCGTGAAATGGATTAATATGTGCCTAGCTGAACTTCAACCTGTCCTAACAAAAACTACATTTAACTCTTGTCTGTCAGCCAGATATCCACGTTAAATCTAGGTGGATGACAGTCATTCTCTGTATAGTAGAAAATTGTAAGCACTATCTGCGTTCCAATATCTCAAATGTTCTCTACCTAGAAAAAAATAAAGAATAAAAGATTTATACTTGGTTATTGCAGTGTTGTTTTGTGATACCAAATCACTTAAACTTACCCTTGGTCTTCATTCATGATTCCGGAAGTAATATATAAGAACCAAAACAAAACAGTGTAACCTGTGTATACTAAATTACATAAATAAAGTGAAGTATATATTGATTGACAATCTCAATCTTCAGAAATCCTTGTGAAATAGAAGCTTACTAGAGGTTCTTTTCTTACTAGCCTTATAGACGTGCAGGTGAAGAAATAATGTTCACACGTGTTCCCCTCGTGGTCAAACACTTACTAGAATAAATCTTGAACCATGCCCATAATGATTTCTTTTATATAGATAGCTCAACAATCTTGTATTAGAGGTATCTTTCCTCAAAGTTGTTTTTCATATCATACCCTAAAAATAAAATCAGAAGGAAGGATCCTAGCGTGATATTTATTTTATTTTTTCTAAAATATAATTTATTCCAATTTGAAAATATACTCCCATATAAAATAAAATTCCATAGAGATATACATAGGTATACCTACCAGAAAGAGGCATCAAATGAGCATTGTACATGCAGCTTTCAGATGCTAGTGTCCCAGGATTCTACTGCTAGATTAACATGTTGAAGTAACATATGGGTTATCTACCAGCAGAATCCCGGGACACAACATTTGGTATCCCAAAACAACACTGCATTAACTAAGTATAAATCATTATTTATATTTATTCGGAATTTGAGGTAACGCTAGCGCTGAATATCTTCTTAACATATGTTTTAGTTTAGTCATTCACTGTATGTTGACTGGATTGTTTCTAATTGCAGGGCAAACTAGTTCAGGCCAAAAAAGAGATTGAAAAGCATGCAATAAATGACAAACAGGTAAGGCTCTGAAGACATAACTGTGTGTGTGTGCGTGTGTGTGTGTTCAGTTAATTTAGGGCTCATTCATGCATTTCAGTTTCTATACCTGATGACCCTATTTTTAATGTCATTAATGAAAGTGAGCGATACTGTTTCTGTTGTGCAGTCAAACTGTAGATTGCATATATAGCATACCCTGCCAACATTAACCGTATTTCTGTGGACATAGTACTTCACTGTGTTTTTTCATAGTAATTTCAAAGCTGACTTAACATGGATTCATTTTAATAATAATGACCATTTTACAGGAGGGTTTTTGCTAACTTTGCTCATACCATGTTCTAGTGGGAACTTGTGGGGAGCAAACTGCTCCAAAATTCGGGCAGGCATTGGTAACATTAATCCTGGTGCATGCATGCATTTGCTGTTCACACGGGCAACAGTGTAACCCCGAAGGTCAGACCAAATGCACTATTTTCTGTATTTTTACCCATGATATAAAGCTCTGCTTTTACCAGTGGGTTGCACAGGCACCATCATCAGTCATCCCAGTGCTTGCACAATTTTAGGATGAACCCTAAAAATTTCTAAATGCTCTATTGAGTTTTACTGCATGTTGAGGTCGTGAATTGAGACAGCACAGACACAAGTGTAAATGGATATTACAGTGGAACTGTTGTCTACACACAATGGAGACAGTCATTTTATGGGCTAAATTAATATTTCTAAGAGTGTATCCTTTCAATACTAGTAATTAAGAATATGATTGGCCACATTAATGTTAGTCAGACAGTCAGTTAAGCTCACATAATAGATGCCTCCACTCTGTGTAGGTGCGGGTCCTAGATAAGCAGGGGGTGAATAGTCCTTTTCATGACATTCATGGACTAAGATTCTAGTGGTTGTTGCCTTATGTATTATTATTTTTTTTTCTAAATTCTGTAACAGGTCATTTTACCAGCTAGTAAGGTAGTGGGAACACCTTGGGCCTGAGTCATTAAGGAAAGTAAGGCAGGAAAAAGGAGTAAATGTTCTCCGGGACAAACCATGTTACAATGGAAGGGATGCAAATTACTTTATTATTTTGCACATAAGATAAATACTGGCTGTTTTTTCATCTAGCAGACAAATACTTGATAGATTTATTTTTATACTGAAATTTAAAGTTAATCTAGTACATTCCCTATCCCAAATATAAATCTGTCCCCACATTTTAAATTTACCTCCCCCTCCAATGCAACATGGTTTTGCCCAGATTCAAAGTTACTCCTTTTTTATGCTTTGCTCTCCTTAATGACTCAGGCCCCTTGTATTTATGTTATACGTAACCACTACTAAAATGTATGTAGACCCAGAGAAGTCTTCCACTAATTAGAGAATCAAGCTGGGGATCTTCACCAACAGGAAATGTCTTACAGTTTTGGAAAGTCTCCTGTTCATAAGACTTTATCTCTACATTGACCACTTTTTCCTTTACTTTGTTTTGTGGTGGGGTTTGGATGGAGATGCATTGCTGGTAGCAGCAAACATTTTCTTTTGCTGTCCCTCAGACTCAGTACACCCAGTAAGCCTGGAAAAAAAAGTCTGTAGATGTAGCTTAACCCAGCAGACACGTGAGACAACTAGGCTGCAGTTTATTAACTTAGTGAAGCAGAATATTTTATGCTCATTTCAATGCATTTTGTAATGTGTTTAATGCCATACTAAAAGCTAATTTTCCTTCCTCTTGCTAGGTAGTGTTGTGTATCTCTGTAGATATCTCCAAAGATTATAGACAAGTCGAAAGTGTCATAAAACAGGTGAGATACAGGTTACTAGATACAGTTAATTTGGTAAGTGGCATTTGTATGAATCTGTATTACTAATCAGCATTTACTTTAGTGGTTTTCTAGCAATAGCCATAGCATAGGAACAATACTAAAATATGCCTGTTGCCTTCACACAGTGAAAACGGCAATTATGTGGCGTGTAAAACTATTTTATTATCCTTTTTATCACAGCAATATGTTACACAGCACTTTGCAGGCAAATGTTTAATCATTCAGATCAGTCCCTGCCCCAGTTACAGTCTGAACTATGTCCCACACAAACACTAGGGTGTGTTTCATCTGAAGTAACCTACCAGTATGTTTTGGACTGTAGGGAAAAAGCCAAGCATCTGGCAGAATCCCACAAACTCTGAGAGGCATACAGACACCACTGAAGCACTCAATAACTAATATTCAGCCACAACATTAAAACTACTGACAAGTCAAGTGAATAATATTGATCTATCTTGTTAATATGGCACCGGTCAAGCGGTGGGATATATTAGGCAGCAAGTGAACAGTCAGTTCTTGAAGTTGATGTGTTGGAAATAGCAAAAATAGGCAAGCATAAGAATCTGAGTGACTTTGAAAAGGGCCAAATTGTAATGGCTAGATGACTGGGTCCGAGCATCTACAAAACAGCAGGTCTTGTGGGGTATTCCCGATATGCAGTGGTTACAATAAGTGGTCCAAAGAAGGACAACAGGCGACAGGGTCATGGGTGCCCAAGACTCGTTGATGTGTGTGAGAAGTGAAGACTAGCCTGCCTGGTCCAATCCCACAGAACAGCTACTGTAGCACAAATTACTGAAAAAGTTAATGCTGGCTATGATAGATAGGTGTTCGAGCACACAGTGCATCGCAGCTTGCTGCGTAGCCACAGACCAGGCAGAGTGCCCATGCTGACCCCTGTCCAACACCGAAAGTTTCTGCAATGGGCACGTGAGCACCAGAACTGGGATGTGGAGTAATGGAAGAAGATGATCTGGTCTGATGTATCACGTTTTCTTTTACATTATGTGGATGGCTGGGTGCATGTGTGTCATTTACCTGGGGAAGAGATGGCATCAGGATGCAATATGGGAAGAAGACAAGTCGGGGGAGGCTGACATTCATGTGGATGTTACCTTGACAAGTACCACCTACCTGAACATTGTTGTAGACCAAGTATGCTCCTTCATGGGAATGGTATTCCCTATTGACAGTGGCCTCATTCAGCAGGATAATGAGCCCTGCAAAAATTGTACATGACATGACAAAGCGTTTAAGGTGTTGCCTTGGCCTCCAAATTCCCCAGATATCAATCTGAACGAGCATCTGTGGAATGTGCTGGAAAAACAACAATTTCAAGCCATGGAGGCCCCACCTCGCAAGTTACAGGATTTAAAGGATCTGTTGCTAACATCTTGGTGCCAGATACCACAGGACATCTTCAGAGGTCTTGTGAAGTCCAAGTCTCGACGAGTCAGAGCTGTTTTGGCAGCACGAGGGGGACGTACACAATATTAGGCAGGTGGTTTTAATGTTGTGGCTGATTGGTGTATATAGGTAGTGTTCTCGTGGTTATAGTTTCAAAACACAAATAGCTTTCTACTATTGCTGTGTTTGCATCATATGAGCTTTAGATACATCTGCATTGTAAGCCAATTCCAATTTTCTTTTCTTCAAAACAAAACCGTATTTATTGGAAATATTGGTATGGTACATGATGCTTTAACAACATAAAGAATAGCAAGATATACTAAAACAAGTGTTTAATTTGTTTAAATTTGCACATCACATATGCTAAATTATGGCTATAATTTATATAATCCATCATGTTGATTAGCCAGTCCAGGCTTAACAATAGTCCACCAGATTTATCATATTCTGTCAAATAAAAAGAACATGACAATGTGTTGTGTGTGCCTTTTTGAACATATGTACAAGCATAGGTTTAAATCTGATAAATATATTTAATATATAATAATTTTTACACTGTCATCTTCCAGTTTGAGGTGAATTTGAAATGTAATCCATCAGATTCTAACTATCATTTTCTATTACAATAAAGCAAATAAAAGCAAATGTCTTGTTAGTATGGGTTCAGAGACCTTTATGCACTAATCTTCATACATATTCTCTCATATGCCAATAAAGCAGCAATGTAATTGCTTCTCTAATTTGTGCATTATTAGAAAAACATTCTATCTTCTTGCTACCTCTGAATTTCATCATTTGCAAGTTCATGTTTTTGTTTGTCTTTGAAATTATACAGTTCTTTTTTTATATAAATTAAAGCATTTGACCTGATTACATTATCCATTCCTTTACATCTCAGGTTTGGAATTTTTTATGAATGTAATAATTATGCCTTTGTGTCTCAGTAAAAGATTTTCATTTTGTGCCAAATCCTATGGCTCTTTATAAAGCCCAGCCTATACCTTGTCCAAAATGGATCATTTGTTATTAAAGGCATTTAAAACCAAATATGCTAATTTTCTAGCTAAGTAACTTACCATTCTTTCAAAGGCACCTGGTATTTTGGCAGTATTGAAGAGAGAGGTTATGATGAATATTGTGTTTATGTTCTTCTTCTAAAATGAGTGTACGATATCTCGACAGAAATATGAAATGCTGAACTAATTTATATCTAATTGTATTTTAGGCTCAGGAAAAGCTTGGCCCAGTTGACATGTTGGTAAATTGTGCTGGGATGTCAATTCCAGGAAAATTTGAAGAGATAGAAATAGAACATTTTGCAGTAAGTTTTATCTTCTTAAATATTGTCTTTAGAACCATTTTTCCATAAATGTTCAGCAAGCCCTAATCACACAACCGCTTCTCTGCAGATGTCCTCCTTTTGGGACAGATTTTTTTTCTCATTTAACCTTTTCATGACAGAAGTGTTTTATATCTTTGTGATGAGACTACATTAAAATATTATGAGACGCTTACAGATGGTGAACAAAATAAGAAAAAATTTATGGACTTCAACAAAATTTATTGATCTAGTGTTGAACTGCCACTTGCCTTTAATATAGCCTGTATTCCATGCAGAAGAGACTCTAATAAATCCCAAGGGGAATGTTGTTCCATTCACTGTTTCATAAACATAATGACCATAAAGAACTTCCTCATCTGCTGTACCACTTTGCAAATCCCTACGCTGGTTCCCCGTTCTCTCCAGAATCCGATTTAAAATACCCTCAATAACAAAGCCCTTGACAATACCACCCTTCATACACCTCAAACCTCATCTAAAATACTTTCCCTCATATCTTAGATCAGCCTCATGCTTCGCCTCTTCCCTGATAAACCCTTCTCACTCCCGCCAACAAGACTTTTCTGCTATCCATCTATGGAATTCCCTAGAATGGCCGCTCTTCCCCAGTCTTCAACTCTTTAAACCAAGGGTCAGGGAACTTTTTTACCTTTTACCCCCAAATATATTTAGATACGACGACGTTACCCCTTGATTTGAAAGGAAGGAAATCATATATTAATTATTGGAATTCAAAATTTCATTGAAAGCTTCAACTTCAAAACTTCAGGTTTTGGAGAAATGATGTTGCTTCAATTTTATTGTGAGAGCATCAATATTGGGGCATTTTGATGTCAGAACAATTTGGATACAATTTTCAGCGTCCAATCGATTTCTCTGCTTTGTTTTTATGTTCGTTAGAGTGGAAAATCCTTGTTCGCAAAGGTAGGTTGTTGCAAAAGGCAGCAACTTTTTGACTGCCTCCTCGTGCAATTTTGAATGCCTTTGCAGCTGTTGACATCCAAAAATATGACAGATCTGCTTTGTTTGCAAATGCAATACGTGCTTCATTATTGCATCGAAGCTCATGAAGTGCCTCTGTCAACCCTGGAGGCTCTTCTGGTACAACAGCAATTTCACATTTTAAAGGGGTCTACAATCTAACTGACAGCATGTGAATCTGCAGCATTACCCCCAGGAATTTCATTTTTACCCCATTTGGGGTAATTTACCCCTGTTCCCTGACCACTGCTTTGTACCAGTGGCAGTATTTAGAGGGTTTACCCTCGCAACTATCCCAATCTCCTCTTGTTTCAGCTGTGTCCTTTTCTCACTAAACTGTAAGCCCATAGTTTTCATCTCTGCATTTATTTTGTTTGCTTTCTATGTCCCTGTTTTATGTATGCCCAGTTTTTCCCACTATCCGATGCTGCAGAGCACTTTGGCACCTTACAAATCAATGATCATAATAATGGTTCAATTGTATTCAAATCTGTTAAATGAGCTAGCCACAGGAGATGTTCAATTTAGTTTTCATACTCAAGACTGAACACTGACTGTGTGGGTTATATTGAAAAATGTAATCTGGTCACCTAAAATGTCAAAATGGTCACTAGCTTTAATTCCACCATACTTGGTGATAATAAGACCTAATGAATGCTATAAATGCTGCCTACACAATTACAGGTTCTCGTCTGTGTTTATCGGACTGTATTAGGACTCAAGACTGTAATCTTTTTTTGGGCCTCTTCCAAACATAAACTGCCAGATGTTCTGGAAACGGATGTATGATTTATCTGGCAATACAATAATTTTTCATTCATCAGATGTCCAATTCTGGTGGTCACTACAAAAGCTTTATCACTTTTTTTAGCAAAAGCAGCTCTATCATAGATTTTGGGGTATTTGACGCTCTTGTCAAACGGTGTTGATGGCAATGGTACCGTTCATCATCATCATCATTTATTTATATCGCGCCACTGATTCCGCAGCGCTGTACAGAGAACTCATTCACATCAGTCCCTGCCCCATTGGAGCTTACAGTCCTAATTCTCTAACACACACACAGACTAGGGTCAATTGTTAGATAATGTTCTGCAGTTACCTGAAATGCGTTCGTTTTTAAACGGGTTATTTTTATGTTGTAATAAGTCACAAACAATTCAGTACTACTAATACACCTGTATATTGCCCATGTTTTAGCCTGTACGGGTAAAGGCTTTTTTGGAACCATATAGAAATAAGTATCTTTTTGTTATATATTTATTGGCTATCTCTCGCTAGTACAGGGATACAAAATATGTGTACATCATGCAAAGTTTGATTATAGTTATCGTGAACATAAACTGAAATCTATATTTTTACATTTGCCGCTCACTCTCAGGGGTACACCTGATGTTACGGACTGACATTCTATGATCTCCATTTATAAATAAAAGGTTGCAAACGTCAACCATAAAGAATCAACTTTTACAACTCTCAGCTCTTCACGAAACCCCCCTGCTAGTAGTATTATTATTATTATTATTATTATTATTATTATTAATAATAATAGATATTTTATTTTGCATATCAAATAAAATTCTGCATCAGCTGGCACACACTTCTTCTGCTAATTACCCTTTGTACACCCAATTGCTTTCTCCGTGTGTCTAGGAAGTAATCTCCTAAGATTCTTACTTTCATGTGATATATCATCATCTGTTTGTTTATATAGCACCACTTATTCCTTTGCGCTGTACAGAGAACTCATTCACATCAGTCCCTGCCTCATTGGATCTTACAATTTAAATCCCCTAACATATACACACACACACACAAACACACCAATTAACCTACTAGTATGTTTTTGAAGTGTGGGAGGAAACCGGAGCACCCGGATGAAAACCACACAAACACGGGAGAACATACAAACTCCACACAGATAAGGCCATGGTCAGGAATCAAACTTATGACCCCAGTGCTGTGAGGCAGAAGTACTAACCACTAAGCCACCGTGCTGCCCATTTTGATTGTCGGGAAGCTCTGACACGATCTTGTAAGACTCCGATCTTATATCTCACAACATCCTAAGAGTTAGAGCATCATAGCTGTCCAATATAGTATTGCAGGTTAATACATGCTGTAAAAAAAAGTCTACAGAAAATAGTGTTTAAAACAGGCACACAAACACTATCTGTCTTGAATAAAATTCATGTAACTAGAATTTAAGAGTTATTCCCAGTAAAACTGATGCAACACATCCATGCAAAGAATGGTGGGACAGCCTGAGGTGTAATTTTGGCACAGACATCTGGTGGTGAAAAGGGTTAAAAGACAAATTACCGTTTTGCAGCGTGCGTTTGTTTTATGTGCAATAACCCTGAACTTAAAGGGTTAAAAGTAGTGAAATCTTGTTCAGTATTTCATTGTACCCCAGTACTAGATTGTTCATCAGTAGTTGTCTCTCATTCACATTTCCTTTTGTAGAAACTCATGGAGGTGAATTATCTGGGCAGCGTTTACCCCAGTCGCGCAGTAATTTCAACCATGAAGGAGAGGCGGATGGGAAGAATTGTATTTGTCTCTTCACAGGCAGGACAGGTGGGATTATTTGGTTACACTGCTTATTCTCCAACAAAGTTTGCTCTCAGAGGACTGGCAGAAGCTCTACAAATGGAGGTATAATAAATGCAGTCGGACACATTATTAACTTGTGTTGTTTTTTTGTTGTTTTTTTTGGACAAAATGATGCAGCGCTTTTCGGAGTATATTTTATCATTCACATTAGTCCCTGCCCCAGTGGAGTTTATAATCTATATTTCCCACCACATGAACACACACTAAATATAATTTTGTCTGAAGCCAGTTCAACTACCAGTAAGCTTTTGGAGTGTGAGAGGAAATTGAAGCACCTCAGTCCACTCAAACACATTGCAAATATACAGACTCCACACAGAAAGTACCCTGTTTGGAAACAAACGCATGGTCCCAGCACTGTGACACATAAGATAGCTACTTTATAGTGAACATGGCAAAAACTTCAATAACTGATTTTATATATCAGTTATATATTACATGGCCTTTAGGGACTTTAAGGCGTTTTAAACTATGTCCTGCCAATTAGCTACCCCACTTCCATGTAGTCCTTCTGTGGAGTCCACCTCCTACCCTCTTTTGGTGTCCTGTTACCTGGATTTGGCCTAGCTTAATTTATGCCATCTGAATGGGAAGTTTGAGTTCCTAGCTATGTATGTATGTCCTGTAAGTCCCATGTAATTGGACAGAAGCTGCCACATACAAGTCTACTTAATCTAATAATGCTGTCCACTTCCTGCTCTCTGCATGCGTTGGACCAGCAGCCAATTACTGGTGGAAGTTCTGGGGGACCCCAGCAGAAGGACTACGATTGAGTGGTCAAAGCCCCTACTTTGAAATGTATAGTCCAGTCTAACTGACATTTCTATAGACTTCCCTCCAGAGTGCTTTTTTTTTTTTTGTTTTTTTGGGGGTTTTTTGTCAACTGGGAACATCCTTGTATGGGAATATTACATCTAGAAAGCCTGACATATTGTGCTGTCATTGTGCTGTCAGCATATAGTGCTGTCAGCAGGTTATCAAGCAAGCTTTTAAAATGCAGCTCTTCTCTACCTTCTTTACCTTATTGTCTCGCCTGCAGTCTTTGCTTGGAAAAACAAACTTGTAATTTGGGTATGTGCTGGAAGGGATTGTGCGTTGATTGGGTACAGCGCCACTATTTAGTTATACATGCCAGTAAAGTTGCACAGAAATTAGAAGGGGAAAAAACATTTACTTTGAAACATAACTTGTTGAATTTATTGTTGCATTGAATAGAATCCCCTCAAAATTGTTTTTAATATTTTCTAAAGAAGTGTGTTACATTGCCTCCACTACCAATAATACATATTTCAATTGTGTATCCAGGTAAAGCCATATAATGTTTATGTGACTGTTGCCTATCCTCCTGATACCGACACACCCGGTTTTGCTGAGGAGAACAAATCAAAGGTATGGTTTGTATATATCTCTCCTTGTTCCACTAAGTCCATGGATTGAAACAAATTAAGTCATATTGACACTGTCACCTTCTCATATCAAATATTTAAGTGAATGCAGCTCTTGCTCAGCAATGTCAGCACTTGTCATATTGTAATTATCATATCTACCTATAAACTCAGCTACAGGACACTGTCTTCATAATTAAGAAATAATCGTGTAGCAATTATCGTGATTTAATTATAACTTCCATGATAGACATCAGTACAGAATGTTAAAAGACCACATAGGATTTGCACTTGTGTGGCAATTTAATTTTGTAAATATTTCTTGCCTACAATACTTTTACTAGAGTCATCTGGTTCAATAGATTGTGCTGGGGGTTTTTTTTATTTTATTTTTATTTTTTTAAATATTGGTGCAACAAAATAAGTTACAAATTATTAGAGGTAGACTTTTGTTGTGCTGTGTATTAATATGCATTAGGGAATCTGAGTATGCAAATATTTCCTTAGTGTCAGTTGCTCTAAAGGTCCCTCCTTTCATGGGGGTGTAGGGGTGATTTTTCCCATCCCTTAGGGCAGGGGTAGGCAACCTGCGGCTCTCCAGGTGTTGTGAAATTACAAATCCCAGCATGCCTTGCCACCTATTTGCTGGTCATCTATTGGCAAAGCATGCTGGGACTTGTAGTTTCACAACACCTGGAGAGCCGCAGGTTGCCTAACCCTGCCTTAGGGTATGCTCGGGCCCAAACATTTGACGTAGAAAGATTTCTGGGACTGTTTCAGGCGTTGTTGCTATTAGAGATGGTGATCTCTTCCCTGTCACTCACTTGCTGTTAGATTTCCTCTGTGCGCTTGCACATTTTTGTATGTTCGCCCTGACTTTTTCATATTGACTTTAATACCTTCTTTCTTGCCCATAAGGGCATTGTGGCATCTAATAATGACCTGCAGATCTGGACAGGGATTGCTTACGGCCTATCCAACATGGATGTTGGATTTTACGTCCAACATTGCTATGCGTCAGTACTTTCATTGAGGTCTGTTTCTGTTAGATTGTACCTGTTCCTATGATTGCGAAGCACTGTTCTTCTATATTTATGAAATGAAACTGAAACAAAAAAAAAAAAATGCTCTTATTTTAAAGTTCTGTGAAGTTTGTCTGTTTTTTAAATGTGAAAATTATAAAAATATATACTAACTAGCATCATCCTCAGATTGGAGCTCTATATTATGAGAGTAAGAAATATTTTTATAAAAACCAATATGTTTTACTGTGGTTGCCTAGGAATGAAACAAATATGTAAAGACATAAAAAAAAAACCTGATTTTGATATAAACTGCTGCTAGCAGATTTTATGAAATGATCCCATGTGATGCATATTGATGCAAGGTACTTAACATTGTGTGTAATCTTGCATCTAATCATGCTAAATATTATCTTGTGTAAAGAGCCATAATACATGCCAAGCGAGCTCTCTCCACTTGCCTCTTACTGACAGGACTTAAACATTTGTATTGTTGGCTGCCAATATTATAGTTGTGGGTTGATTATTTGTGGAGCTTTTTTATTTATTACAATGAGTCTTATGACGGGCACTTCATCTTTGAATGCATTCATCTGTACACACACATTGTTTATAGATCCCACTCTTATTCTTTTATGAAGAGTCTTACAATGCCCTGTATGTGTTTATTTACAAGCCTTTAGAAACCAAGCTGATTTCAGAGTCCTCAAGCCTTTGCCAAGCCGACCAAGTTGCCAAAGTGATTGTTAAAGATGCTGTAGTAAGTATGCGACAAGCTCTCTGTATTCTATGACCTTTACTGTTTTGATTGTTCTTATACAATACATACTATACAGTTTTATTTGTCACTTATCGCTTTGTAGCCACAATTCATTTTGGGTAATCTAGATATGGGGGGGAACAAGACTGTATAGAACCAACTATATAGAATTCAAATTCCATCTGCAATTTTGAGTGTATGCACTCTACATATAATTAGTTAAGAAGTTGAAGTAGTAACCTAAATATTCAAAGGCAAATAGAATGTTGCGTAGAAGACTTTATAAAAATAATCAGCATTGTCCAACACACGGATACTGAGGAAGAAAAACTGTGAGCTAAGAAAACCAACTGTCCTGAAATGACAAGAATGTTTCATACAGAAAGCACAAGACCTGAAGATAACCCCACCATCTGACTATCTTATCTGATGTACCCAACATGGCCCTATACTGCCAAGATGAGGAAAGCGTAGGTTTTACATGCTGATACCATGCAAACTGTCTTCTGAGGTCTATACTTTAAAGCCTGACTAAGATTTAGGTTGAAACTAATTTCAACAAAAAAATGACAACTTATTCACAGAAAACTCTGTTCTAAAATTATAACATAGATGACTTTTACTTAAAAACCTTTTTTTACGAGCAAAAACTCATCCCACTAGTATTTCTAGAGCTCACTTGTGGGTTTTCTGAAATGTTTTATCTGTGGAACAATGTAGCATTCCAAAGGAAAACTCTTCAGCACAAAGCCAAGTGATACAGTAACACTTGAAACAATGGTTTCTAGTGTCGGACACATTTGCATGCATTAAAAATGCATTTAAAAAATGTCAGGGCGTTTTGAGGTTTAATATACAAAATCCCGCAAAGTATTCAAATGTGACTGATCAGTGTAGACACATACAAAATGGTTAGTGTTTATTTTTAGAAGTGTTTACGTAATTGACCACACGACGGCTACTTTTACCTGTGAAATTGATGTAACTGTTTTCACCACTTCTAATCCACACGTTTATTCTTAATAATGCCTTGTGTGCTACAATCATTTTATTTTTTATAACTTCCTTTTTGCAGCAAGGTAATTTCAACAGTTCAGTTGGCTCTGATGGTTATATGCTATCATCATTAACATGTGGGATGTCACCTGTCACCACGATCACAGAGGGGCTTCAACAAGTAAGAAACAACTTAACTTTTCCTTTCCAATAACTAAATCCCCAAGCCAATCCCCCTCTACAAATATTAGGATTTTGCATATATTTTGTTTAGTTTGTGTTGCTTGATATTCGTATAGTGACCTGTACTGTGCAAAGTAAACTGCTGCTCCCCCTCAAATGTTACCATCGTACTCTGAATACCTATGCACTGTGGTGGAAATCCTGATGCAAATTGAGTTGCATGGCTGGGCCATAGCTTATTTTGCACTGTGCAGTGATTGTTTTGCACTTTGTAAATGACCCCCAAGGTGAACATTTGCTGGTGTGCAATAAATAATCACCCATGATTACAGCTTCCTCTCCCAATGATTCTAGTGAATATCAATTTTTCTCTGAGTCATTAATCAGACTTTCATTCTAGGTCGTCACAATGGGACTGTTTCGCACAATTGCATTATTCTACCTTGGCAGTTTTGACAGCATTGTCCGCCGCTGCATGATGCAGAGGGAGAACTGTGAGAAGGCCAATAAAACAGACTGAGTCTGGAAATGCCAAGAACTTTATTCAACTGCTTGCTGCTAGAGAGCACATGACCTGAAGATAATCCAACCATAAGACTAGTTTATCTAAAATGCCCAACATGGCACTACACATCTGCAAAGATAAGGAAAGCGCATGATTATTATGCTGTTCACCAGCAGGATACTATGCAACCTTGAGAGGTTTATATTTTAATTCCTAATTATGATTTGGTTATAAGACACTGGAAATGTTGCATAAGGACACCGACCTGTGTGCTGCTTCATTTAACATTTTGCCCCTCCCGCTCCTCCTTGTGTTCATCCAGTCTTCGAATATCCTTTTTTCTTTCCTGTGATGAAACCCTGGCTGGTCCAACTAACTAATGGAGTAACTGCTCAGGTGTTGAAATCAGTGGAAGCTGCAGATTTCTAAAATTAACCCTGGGCTACTGCTATCAGAATGTGAAAAACCTGAAACTGTACCAAATTGTAGTTTTATGTGAGTTCAGAGTAAGCTGCATATTTCACAGATTTGTGCAGTTTCAGCACTTTTCCAAACAGCGGTTTTGTTCTCTTAAATTGATTCAATTAATGTGAGACTATGCAACAAATTAGTGAAAAGTGATACTTCTGATATTTGTCCTAAAACTAGAACAAAAGAGTCAATGAAAAAGTGTTAGTTGCTTGTACACAGCAGTGTTTGTGGTGTTGTCCTCACCAGGATGAAATGTGCCTTTTCTAATTTGCTGTGAAAATGTTATTGGTCACGTGCAAGAAAAAACCCTTTGTATTAGAGAATATAAGCGATATGTAGCATACTTCCAGTTTGCCAATGGCATTTTGTGATTTCACATGGAAGCAGAGTACACCTGTGTTTTTGAAGTCTGTCATTGTGAAGTAGGACATAAACTATGAGACAAGCTGCATTCTCTCTAGTCTTTTGGTTTCTTTATTTGCAGAGATCACTTTCTCAATTAGTTGCTAAATTACCAATTTAGCAGTCATTCACTGAAGTATTCATATTTAATGTGCAAAAAAAAAAAAAGAAATAGATTGCACACACTGCACTTTTCAGCAAGTGTCTGAATGTTGGTGTATCACGGACACTGAGAAGGTACAGTGTGTACCCAGCACTACAATGTGGTAGTTATAGTTTATTCCATATATGCCTTGAAATGAACTAAACCAGAAAATGTCTTTATTTTATTTTTTTGCATTCATGATGTTAAAAATCAATTTCTGAAGAGGGACTTGGAGAGGAGTTAGGGGACAGGAGGCTCCATTAGATGAGAAATGGAAAGTTTCAAATAGAGGCAATATTGGAATATGTGGGGGCAGTAATCAAGCCACCACTAAATCCATCCTGTTTGAACTAATAGATGGTTAGCGCATCCTTTGAATGCCTAGGAATGACCTATCCAGAATATAGAGGGGATCAAGGAAATTGCAATTAATCACCTGAATCTTCAGCTAGGTTTCCTTTATCTTCGTTGTCTGAATAAAGAACACATAAGAGAGGCAGGCCCAAGAGGTTTCCTAGTTGATAAACAAAGATAAAGCAATTGGGTATAAATCATGAGTATGTGTAAGGTAGTGATTCTTGCTAGGGGAACCAGGTTGCAGTGTATCGTGTCTTAATCACAGTAAATTTGCAGTGTGCTTAATATCAGAGAGCTGGATTGCCCATTGTAGGGTGGTAGGTATTTTGTTTTCAGAGGATGGGTATTGAGCAGCATTTACTAAGTGGTAAAATGGCTAATTTAATGGAAGGGATTCCTCTTTAATACCTGACTGACTTTTGTTTTATGAATATGGCACAGTATGCTTCTGAATCCATGACTTTTATATGCACAGGTTAGGAAGTCTAATTTTAGATTGAACATGTCACTCAAGCACTTCTGAGGATAACTTTTGTGTAAATATTTCAAGTGCATTTTCTTTTTAAAAAGTGAATTGAAACTCCTTTTTTAAAATTGATATATTTCACACCTTGCAACCAGTGGCTAAAATTCTGCAGTCATTGCCCAAAATGCGAGGGGGGGGGGGGGATAACCAACAGATGTATATTGGTTATACTGCCAACACCTCAGCCATTGTCTGTTTCTAACTGACCTGCAGACTATGCTTATGCTACTAGTATTCCAGTTAAGAATCCTCCAAGACTTCAGAACAAACATCCTTTGCTCAGACAGTGATGGTCTAATTTCTCAATTTCAACCTTCATGCTCCTTTCATTAAATTTTTAAGGATTACCACACAAAAACATATGGGGAAAAAAACATATAATTGTGAATAAAAAATATTTTTTAAAAAACACATTCTTCTCCTTTTCCTTGTGGGTTTTTGCAGTTTGACATTCAAATTATATTAATACTGAGGAAAAGAGGGCATTAGTGATTTACGCAAGGATGGGGAATCTAGTTATAGATAGGTTTTGGTCTTATACTGGATTTACTTTGTTGACTGCATGTTTCAATAATATGTTGCTTATAGATCCGATTTGTTCATCACTCAACTCTTATCAGAAATGATGACACAGCTTGTTGTGCAGCCAACTTATTCATTTCCAAATCTGCAGTAGCACGTTCCATTATCTAGGAGGCTGAATGCTAATCTTTCAAATCTGTCATGTTTTGGCTACTCTGTTTTGCACACATCCTAGCCTTAAAGGGGAAGTAAAGCATGTATTTGACACAGCTATATCTATCTGTGTAATTAAGCCAAACGATATACATGGAATAAGAACTGGTGTTTTTATACTTTTATAAATTAGTCCAACATGATCTCTGTAATTTCTATGCAGCAGTTTGCTATTTTAAGAAGGTGTTTCTGTACCTCCCAACTGTCCTGATTTATGTGTGAGAGTCCCGATTGGAGAGGGCTGTCCTGCCGTTCCGATTATCAGGACTTTGTTCCAATTTGTGAACAGTTGGAAGATATGTCCCACTGAGTGATGCCCCTTCAATGCTGTGAGGGAAAAGGCCTGGGGGATGGCTCCCTGCCTCCAAAATACTGGACACACCCAAATGTGACTTGGCATGCCCCCCTCTAGCGTGTCCATGCCCCCTTCTCGTGTGCACTGCTAAGCGACGGCGCACTCTGTCAAGTTTTAAATCATTAATGTTGGGAGGTATGTCCTCTAACTAAGCCGGCAGGTAACTGACAGCTATGCAGAAATGCACTGTGTGGATTCATAGTTTAGAGCCAGTGATGTTAAAATAACTCAGATGACTGCATTCTGGACCTTTTTGGCTTATAAAAGATCCCACCAGGACATGGTCTTAAAAATGTGGTAGACATTGCAACTGTAATGGAGTGGGAAGGCAGTACCTTACTTATTCTTTTATCAGAGATGCAGTTAAATTTCAGGTTAATATTCAGCAATATATTTTAACTTAATGGTCCATATCTAAAATTTAGCATTTGTTTATTGGTCCTTTAAATAGTAACCCCATATCACCTATTCTGACAGCATGAAACCTATTTGCTTTCAAGCGTATTAGACTGATGGCTTTATATGCAGACTTCTAAGCACTTTTTCTTTCAGGTATATTGATTACTGTAGCATTGTAAAGATAAATGCTTTTGCTTATTCATATTCTGTACATTGTTATTTTAGTACATTTAATTTCCAAATGGTTCTATTTAGTGACCTACCTAATTATATGTGGTGTGATAAAGGCAGATGCTTCTCATAATGTAATCCATCCTAGGTCACAGGAGCGAGCATGTTTATAAATATTACCACAGGTTCTTGCTGAATAAAATGTATACCCATCACACATCCCAATTCTACAAATTTGACGAAAATGTTTGCCCTGAATGTATAGGAAATTATCTGCACATTATCGCTACAATTTCCCTCTTCTCTAAACTGTATTAGCCAGGTTTCAGGTATGTTTTTACCCCTTTTGACTGTATTATATTCTATATATTCAATTACTGTAGTGAAGCATTGTGTGTAATTTATTTAAAGAAATAGAGTTTATGAGATTTTCACTAACAAACGCATAAAGAAAAAAAAGCCAAGAAAGTAATATTCTATAAGACAATCTATATTTTAACATATATTGATGTGAATTTAGTTTTTAATGCACATGCAGTATAATTAATATAAATTATGTTCAGTATAAAGCGGGAAATGTGCACATTTTAAAATGCAGAAATATTACTGTACAATATTTTTCCTTTAGGCCTTATCTACATGGGAGATTTTTAGTCTCTGAAATTAATCTCAAGGGATCAATCGTGTAGAAAACTCTGCATGGATTAATTGAAAGGAACAACTTGCCCCACAAAAAGTCCTTCCAGCATGCTTCACTACAAAGGTCAACAGCGCACTTCTTGACAAGAAAATCTCTTGCTGCAGCAATTAATTGGCTGTTTTTTATTCCTATGGAGGCAATGAATCACTGCAGCTAGATTAAGTTATTTAAGTGATTAAGTGTGGAACTGCGTGATATACCACAATGACAACACTTTTCCGCAATTAAAAATCACTGGTGTAACTCCACCCATAAAATACATCTAAAAGGGACATTTTTTGTCTTGACATTATTTGCTTGCAATCAAGCGAATAGCAATGAAGCTTGGTTCATTATTAAATTTTGTGCTCCCACCACTACCTACTCCCCACCTTCTTCATTATTTATTTTTTTGTCCCATGCACTTTATTCTTCTTGCATATAGGAACATTTTTACAATTGCCCATTAGTAGATGTTGTTGCTACCTCCTCCTTACCATCACTCATGTTTGACCATGGATGCAGATAATCTAATCATAATCTATTAGTACATGACATTATATGGCTGCACATGTTCTCATACCAAAGAATGGATAAAAGCTGTGCAGTTAAACTATTTTTTTTTCTTGCTAGTTAAAACAAGCAGCCATTTTGTGAATTGAACCAATGTTAATGAGAATACATGTCTCATTAGCTGCCCTCACTGTGCATTGGCAATTGGTCCCTTTTAAGACGGCATAAGCATTAAATGCTGGATATACAAATACCAAAATGGCTTCAGACAGGTAGAGTAAATCACGGTCAATAACCAGACATATGGTACAAACTTTTTGAGATAATGTCCATAAAATTACAATTTTATTTTTTTCTTATTATTTTTTTTACATTATACCTTGAGTCTGTCCTGCTTTGCTTGTGTGTGCCATACTTTCTGTAACAGAACCATGTTTTGTAATTTTGGATAAACAAAATAAAATACTATTGTCACTTGCCTTATGAGTTTAATTGAGAAACAAAATGGTATGATGTTCCTGCCAGAAACATGACAATCAAAGACCGGACCCCTAATACTTTTAGTGAAGAACTAATACATATGGAACAGCAAAAAAATAAAAAATAAAAATTTCACTAAAGTTCTAAAAAATAAAGCCTTGCTATTATTTTTACCTTATAAATATTTTCTGCAAATTATATATTTTTTTACATCCCTATATTGTAGTGCAAATTGATTTTTTTTATTTTTTTTTCTGCAGTAAACTATAAAAGACAACTTTAAGTGGTTACTAAAACAGGTTATGCTGAAGAGTCTGTACATACATATTGAGGTTCTACATTCATGAGTGTGAGATTAGAAGGCACCATGTTATTTAGTCATACAGTTCATGTAAAAAGTCTACACACCCTTTTTGAAATTGCAGATGATTGTGATATAAAGCTAGAAGTCAATATAAATGTCAGACTTTTTTTTTTTTACCTTTTTAATGTGACCTTGTAACCAACAAAATTCAATAGATAAAAGGGACATATTTTAGGAAAAATATGTGTGCATACCCTTTCTGTAGCTGTGTTCAGTGTTAACTATCACAAAAAAGATAATTAGCATACATCTACCAGCAATTAAATTGATTTATGGCTAACCCCAAATAAAGATCAGCTGTTCCTGTTGGATTTCCTTTCTGTTTTCTTGGTTGCATTCTACAGAGGTAGGCACTGTCCAGAAGGAGCTTTCAAAACTTCTACAGGATTTCATTGGTGAAAGGTGAGGTGGGTAAAAGAACTTCAAAGTCATTACATGTACCATGGAACACTGGCATACTATCATCAATAAATGAAAATGTGGCACAACAGGGCCAAAGTTAGGACATCACCCCAAAGTTGTTGACTGGACAAGGAGAAAAACGCTCATCAGTGAGGCTACCAAGAGGCCCATGGCAACATTAATGGAGTTGCAGTTTCTGGCAGGGACTGGTCACTCCCTGCATGTGGATCTGCCCATGTATAGAGTGGGGTGGCAGGATCTAAACATGCTTTTGGATCGCCTCAGTTCAGCTGGGACAGCTGTTTGTAAAAAAAATAAATAATAATATCCAAGCTTGTCTAAATTTTGCACAAAAACAAACATTCGGTCACCCCAAACCATGTGAGAAAATGTCTCCTGGTCTAAAGAGACCAAAGTTGAACTATTAGGCATCATTCCAAAAGATATGTTGAGACAAAGACAACACAGCTCATCAACCAAAGAAAACCAAGGAGATGGAAAGTGAGATGTGCACAGCTGGCCTATAGCAGGGCAATGATTTCAATGAATTGTAATGCAGCATCCAAGAATCAATTCAAAAGATAGTCCACATCTTAAACAATAACAATCATACTGTAGATTCAGCACTCCCTATTACAACAGAACTATGATGTGTACCCCCTATCAATAATTTCTCTCCTGGATGATTACCAACTTTCTGAGAAAAAGTAAAACAATTTATTGAAAACAACATTGCAACATAAATATTGTATAAACACATCAAATGAATACGTAGGTGTGCCGTCATTGTACCCATAACTAGGGAGAACTTGAGCATGGATGAGATCTACAAATCGCTCATAAGAGGAAATTAACTCAATAGTAATGTCCTTGATTCAAGAGTCTATAGTTAGATTGCACATAACAAAAAGTTTCAAAATGAGACACGAGACTTGTTGGGATACCCTCCGAATACTTGCGTTAAGTAGCTCAGGAAATTCCTCCTAGATTCGTTGTCTGTGTAACCTTGCCGCAGCTGTTGATGAGGAGAAGCACTGTATATGTAAGGTCCAGTGAGCCAGTGTGCATTTCAGCTTGGAGCACACGTGGCTATTTCCTTTGTGTGACGTGGTGGTTGTAGGTTTGTTTGTTTTTTATTTTTACTTTTTTTTTTTTTTGTATTAAAGTGTCTGTTTTTCACATGTTTTTTGTTTGCAAGGTCACATTAAAGGAGGAAAAATCTGACATGATTTATCTTTATTTCAGGCTTTACATCACAAACCTTTGCAATTTCAATAAAGGTGTGTAGACTTTTTATATCCATTGTATCCAGTTATTTAGTTGTTGTTATAGGTTATTTAGATATTGTTGGAAATCACCTTTTTCTCCCAGTAATACTTAGCTGTAAATTTATGTGCCTGAAAAACCCAGTCTGAAACATAATAGCTTTGCAAAGTGGTTAGTGGGTTTACAAAGTCAATAACAAAATGCAGCTACATGTACTAACAGGACATTTGGAAGCTTTGTTCTTTAAACTGCAAGGATGTCCTTTGCACTATGTACTGTTGAAATTGGGAGCTTGGAACCTGATCTGTTTCAGAATTGGAACGTATTTACTCTTGTCAATGTATTTTTTTCTTAGCTGTGTGTTAGGGCACTTCTATCTGGGCTATATGCAAAAAGTAAATCATATACAAATAATTATATTTGGTAGAATTGGCACAATAGTACATATATGCTAAAGGTTAGGCAAAAGAGGTGGGAATAACAACTGTTAAAGGGGTCTTAAACCTGAAATACTGGATGATTCAATACAAATTCACCAGTTATGACCATAGTCCCCTAGCCTTTTTCCTACAAAGTAGACCCTTTTTTCAGCTATTGGTTGAGTTTACTTATTGACTGTTTTTACTGCCTTCTACATTCAGTATACTTGCACAGAGACTGTATTTTTATACAGTTAGAGGTTTGTAGCAGTGTATGCTATGCTGTGTTCGATGCAACTTTTATATCTGAAAATATCATAAGTCAAGTAAGCGTATGTAGGAAAGGAAGCAAAAATACTTTTGCTTAATTTGTATATTTCCCTGTGACCCTTTCAAATCATCATAATTTATTTAGATAGACATTCCTTAGTGCTTTAGAAATGAAAACAAACACAGTATAAAAACAATACTTGGTATACAGACAGAGAGGTAAGAAGGCCCTGCTCACAAGCTTGCAATCTAAGGGAATGCTGGGCAGTTTGGGAAAATGATCTTATAACATCACCTTATGATAGATCCTGACACATTTGACATTTTGTTTACAGTGGCTGTTTTTGAATACAACAAATTAACATCTGTTATTGGCTTTATTACACTTTCTAGCACTCTTTGTAATGTTCTTGAATACATGTACTGACTGGATGTCTAATATGCATAGGAAAAGGCCTCCCTGTGATCAATCCTTTTTATTAATGTTGATGTTATTCTTTTTAATCCGATGTTAAAGGTCCAAATGAGTGTAAAATCTAAAAGATTTAGGGTTACACATGATATATAAGGTAAAGGGGGAATAATAATGGTTGCTGTAGGTTGGAGTGGCTAGTTTTAGGGAAAATAGAAATCGAGCTCCCATACTTTTGAAATGAAAAACTGGGACACCCCTGTGATATGAAGTTTGCTTGTGCAAGAAAAAATTCACTTCATATTGGGTCCTAAATAAGGTTACATTTTTGCAAGAACTCCTCCTACTTATCCTGGGAATGCAAGTTCATCAGGGATTTCAGTTATGGAAAAATAGGTTTATAAAAAAAAAAGGAAAGGTACTGTGTCTGGAAAACACAGACATATGGGTCTTAACGGAGCCTCTAAATATAGTGAATAGGGAGAAAAAGGAATTTCAATATTGCAGCAGAAAACTTAGAAAGGGGTTATGACCAAGGACGACATTAGTAGGTCACTACAGGAGGAATGCAGACAATGCCTGGGAGAGTATTTTATTGGAGAGGCCAGACATATATGTGGACAAGAGTTCTATAGAGCAATCATACCATGCTCTGCTGATATACCAAGAGTTTACACACGACACGAGAGAAGCTTTACCGGTACTTGTTCTTGCTGCTCACCGTGAAAGTTGCATTTGATTCTGCCATAATGAAAAAAAGCAGTCACTCAGCTCAGGTTACCTCACTTTAGGTGGGCACACACCAGAGCAAAAACCTGCAAGGTAACACAGATTGTGCCTGCTTCTGAATCAGCTGGATAGGATCCCGGATGCAGGTAACTTTTTTTTAATGATGCCTGGTACCCATCTCTATTCATACTCTAAGTGTGTGAGATAGTGAACTTGTGAAGTTGGAAGAAGAGTGGAATATCATCATCATCATCACTTATTTATATAGCGCCAACATATTCCGTAGCGCTTTACAATTGGGAACAAACAATAAACTAATAAACAAACTGGGTAAAACAGACAAAGAGGTGAGAAGGCCCTGCTCGCAAGCTTACAATCTATGGGACAA
Source organism: Mixophyes fleayi (assembly GCF_038048845.1). Taxonomy (NCBI): domain Eukaryota; kingdom Metazoa; phylum Chordata; class Amphibia; order Anura; family Limnodynastidae; genus Mixophyes; species Mixophyes fleayi. The sequence goes on along the minus strand of NC_134406.1, from coordinate 165,187,890 downwards.
TGGGAGATTGAGGTTAAGTATACATTTTGCATCTTGGCCCAGCCAGACTGCAAAGGTAAAATAGTGGTGAAAATAACTGTTAGGGATATCTTAGGTAAAGAAGTTTATGATGGCGGACATAGTATCTTTTCTGTTTTACTGTTGGGTGCCTTTGTGATGTCTATGAACAGATGGCTGAAAGATAGTTGAAGAGAGAGAAAACAGTGTCATCTGAATATAGGTGGTATTGGTGCCTGAAGCAAGTTATGATTTTACCAAGAGAGATAGTATAAACTGAGACCGGTTAGCATAGCTAATCAACCAACCAAGATGGATGTGTGCTCATAGCTCTCTGCCATTGGGGTGATCAATCTTCCTTCATCTGTGAGTTTTCATTGCTCACACAGTGACCTCTACAGCTGTCCTGAGAGACTGCATGGCATCCAGTCTTTTGACTTAGGTCACACTGTACGAGGAATTGTCGCACAAACTTGACCCTGGACTGGATTTACGGTTCTCCAGTACGGGCCACAAGGCCTTTCAGGCCACAGTCTGCTACTTAAAGTGACTTATCATAGACTGGCAACTGAAACCTCAGTGATTCCTTGTGCCTCTGGAGTATCCTCTGCATTGCGTTATCTGCAACCATTCAGGCTCATTGCAACCTTCCTCCATCTTTGGTCACCCGGTTCTTCCTCTGGCCTGTGGGCAGGTGTCCAACCTCCCTTCTGTGTCTTGCCTGACCTCTCCGGATCGCAGAGTCAGCGGGTGGGTGCACTGGATTGTGCCCAATAGAGTGAAGGACCCCTAGTACACCAATCTATTGGTGATTCTTGGTGTGTCTCTCCACTGACTGGCGCCATTTGACTTTTCCTCTGCTGCCATGGGATTCACACTAGATTGCCACTCCACTGTTCCCTGAGCTAGATGGCTTCTGGATCCACTGTTTGGGGACCAGTTCTACCCCCCCCCCTTCCCCACCAACATAGCTCTTCTGAGTGAGTTTTGCAGACCAAAAACTTCCATTTAGGTACCATACTCTTGTTCCAGGTTGTTCCTGGTTACTGGGTACTTCTCTCACTGATAACTCAGTGTATAACTGCAATTCACCCACCACTGCTTATCAACATGTAAAAGAGGGAGAAACTAAAATACAGCACAATCATCCACATTATTCATCCTCCCTTTCTTGTATCATCACTGATCAGCTTGGGACACCATCTTGTGACTTTTGGTAACAGTGCTGACACACTTTCTAATTCCTGTGACTCTCAGACAGTGATGCCTGATGGTGCATGATTATTGTGAGATTCTGATGAAATCTATATGCAATTATCCTCACCAGTATTACTTCAGAGAGACCCTATTATATATAAACTTATATTTCAACTTTTCTGAACACATATTTCTCATTAAGGATGGCAGCAGTCTTGGTGGCCGCAGGCACCGTAGCGACTCTCCGTGCCCTGCTGGTGGCCGTCTCCATGATGACCGAGTTGTCCCTTCCGGTTCTTGCGTCCTGGTTGCCTAGGCAACAACTGGGACGCATCGGGCTCCTTGCCGCCCTGCCCGGCCAGCTGTCAAACAGCCGCAAGCTCGCAGGGCTGTTCAAGTTCAGCCAATTATGGCTGATTAGGTTAACACAGCTGGGCACTCTGCTTTTTCATTGGAAGCAGTGCCAATAATTCATTATACAAAACCTGGGAGCACTTGCAGTGCTCTGCCCTGATTGGTCCTTAGCACTATTTAGGACAGTGAGGACTGTGCCTCACTGTCGGTTATAGCGTTCTGTTTTCAGTATTGCTGCCTGCTTCTGTGCTGTGTTGGTGTTTAACCTTAGATTGTTCTCCTGTGTATGCCCATGCCTGGATTCTGAATATTTGCCTGTGACCCTGACCTTCTGCCTGTACCCAGACTCAGAACCTTTGCCTGTGGCCCTTATCCAGTTAGAACCTGTCATCTCCACCTGTGCTCTGCCACTCCGCAGATCTCTGGGCGGTCCCTACTCCGTGTATTACCTCCTGTATCTGTGCGCTGCCATGTCAACATAAACATGTACTAAACTGAGTGTAAGTCCTGGGGGCATCTGAGTACCTGTGAGCATAACCTGTCTCTACGGGAAAGGCGGTTACTATAGGTGAAGACCTCTACTTCTATAGTTCTACAAGTTTATGCCGCACTGGTTGCCATAACAAAGGATAGATCTAACAGTTCCTGGATTTGAGTTTGTGCATTCTTCAATTAATAGGAGCAACTCATGGCATAATGTATGACTTATTTTTAATACTTCCATGAAAAAAAGACTTTTTAATACTTCCATGAAATAAGACTTCTACTCTAATGGGGACAGTGACTTCCAGTATCTAACTTCATCACACTAACTAGACCTCCCGGTAAATGTATGAAGCTCCAGGTTCTTCAACACCCGCGAGTTCAGCATCTTCGGCGATTAAATTTAAAGCGGCGCTGCCTTGTAAAGGGAAGTTTCCCTTTACAAGGCAGTGCCGCTTTAAATTTAAGCACTGAAGACGCCGAACTCGCGGGTGTTGAAGAACCTGGAGCTTCATACATTTACCCCCTGATCTAATACACAATGAAAGGTGCCACATCTGTGTTTTCTCAATTAGGAAAGACAAAAAGGAGTCAACTAAGAAAGCCACCAAAAAATCAACAGACCCTCCTACAGTCAGACCTGCTTCATTTTCTCACTAGCCCAAGTGCTTTGTCAGCATACACAAACACACCTTTTGAGACTCCTGGTTCACCCACCATGTCAGATACATCATCTTCCAACAAAGAGTCTCTCCCCCTTCAAACAATGACTTTTTGGGAGAAATTCTTCGACATCTCGGCACCTTGCCAATGAAACAAGATGCAGGATCTTGAACAGAGTCTTCAAGAAGGCGTCAATTCTCAACTTGTGAATGTCCAATCAGATCTCTTCCAAGTTTCAATCAGGGTCTCAACACTAGAGAATACCCAGGAGGAACACTACAGTACACAACCAGGCAAAGGACATGTGTGAAGTACAAAGACTCTTAGATGACCTAGCTAATAGAGGTAGACACAACCTGAGTTTCATAGGAATCCCGAAGGATGTCGTCAATGCTCACATGAAAATAACAAGAAACTGGACATTGACCCTAACATCATATTAATGTTTTACAGGGCACACAGAGCTCAGACTGGACAGTGACGGGATATTATCTGTCGCCTCCATTACTCTAAAAGTTAAGGAAGATATTATGCAAAAAGCTAGAAGGCTCGAGGGCATCAGTCATAAAATTCCAACAACATCGCCTTTTACAGTCGCTAACCGATGAACTTAAAAAAGAATATTAGGTTCTGGTGGGGCTTTCCTCTAAGCATTCAGACTTTGCACAAAGGCAAATCAGCAACACTGCAAACTCCAGCGTATCTGTATGTTTTGCAAGACACTTGGGGGTATATTTACTAAACTGCGGGTTTGAAAAAGTGGAGATGTTGCCTATAGCAACCAATCAGATTCTAGCTGTCATTTATTTAGTACATTATACAAAATGACAGCTAGAATCTGATTGGTTACTATAGGCAACATCTCCACTTTTTCAAACCGGCAGTTTAGTAAATATACACCCTGGCCTGCAGAAGATTTCCCTCCCAGACCGAATCAAAGCAGGTGTCTATCTCGACCCTCCTCTGCTTCCTCAACGGGGAGAATGGCAATCCGTTAGAAGAAACAAAAGACAGTTAAATGCAGCAGCTAGCCTCGAGAACCCAAGTATCATCTAATATTTATGTGTTTTCTAGCTTTTAGTATTATACTACTGGAATTAGTTCTTATTGAAATTCCCCATTGTGTTTCTAGCTCATTTTAGATATATACTTAGATACATAGTGAGCCCTGACCATATATTAAGGAAGCATTCCGTGCTCATCTTGTTTCCTTTAATTGCTTAAATTAATCTTGGTTTCGACTTAATCCAGTTACTTTTACTCTCTTTTTATGAATACCTTGTGGCCTCTGATGAATTCTCCTTTCACCTTACCCCTCGTACCGAATCCACTCACCCAACCTATGTTGAACGCCAGGATACAACAAGCAGAGAGTTTCTCCTCTAGCCCCACCATTTAATTTGGTTTATACAGTGCATGTTTGTTCTGTTTGATTTCCTTTCCCTTTGTTTTCCACCTCCTTTCTTCTTTTTCCCTTTTCCCCCCTGTCCCTTTTGTCTTTACCTCCTCACCAGATCCTTGGATGTCACAAAACAGTCTGGATAAGCAAGAATCCTGATCCTCTAAAGGAACTAAAGCAAAGAACGCTCCTCCTTGATGGCCTATAGATAAGTTAAAGATTTGCTTTGGATGTCCTCTCGCCATCTCAAACTCAATTTTTCAAAAACAGAATTAATAATATTCCCACCCAACAATGGAAGCTTCCTGCCTCACATTTCTATTTCTGTTGACAACATGACCATAAATTCCACCCTGCAAGCTCTCTGCCTAGGTGTAATCCTTGACTCACAACTATCCTTTGTTCCCCACATCAACTCTATATTTACATCATGCTGCATTCATCTAAAACCATTTCCAGAATACATACATGTCTCACACAAGACACTGCAAAAACTTTAATTCATGTACTCATCATCTCCCGCTTCGACTATTGCAATTCCCTCTTTATTGGTCTTCCCAAAATCGAGCCCCTACAATCTATTTTGTACGCAGAGGCTAGATTGATTTTCCTTGCAAATCGTTTTTCATCTGCTAAATCACTCTGTCAGTCTCTGCATTGGTTGCCTGTTTTTTCAACGAATACAATATAAAATTCTTCTACTAACTTACAAGGCTATCAACAAAATTGTAGCAACATGCATCTCCTCACTTGCCTCAAAATATTTCCCAACTTGACACCTACATTTTGTACAAGATCTGCGTCTCTCTTTCACTCTCACTTCCTCCCATTCTCGGTTACAGGACTTTTGTCGAGCTGCACCCACTTTATTGAATTAACTCCCTCGCACCACAAGACTTTCCTCTAGTCTTCAAAACCTTCAAGCGTTCTCTGAAAACCCACCTGTTCAGACAAGCTTATAACATTCTTCAACCACCCTCTTAATCTCCCTAGTTTACTTTATTACCACCCTCTACACAGCTAACACAAGAAAACAACCCTCTGACCAACATAGTTGTGTGACTGAGCATACAGCCCACTAAATACTTTGGAACCTTTGCATTCTAGCTTCACAAATATGCAATATGATGTAGCACTTACCCTTGTGTATCAAACCATTGTCCCATAGAATGTAAGCTTGCGAGCAGGACCCTCTTACCTCTCTGTATGAATTATCCAGTATTGTTTTATTATTGTTTGTTCCCAATTGTAAAGAGCTACGGAATTTATTGTAGGTACCAATTGGAAGAGGCCCTTACAGAATACACCTCCCTTAATCACAATGTTGATACTTCCAAAGTCACTGAATTGGAGGCCCATAAATGTCTAATACAGGGGAAGTGTATTCATTTGGGAACATTAATAAAAAAAAAAACAAAAAAAGGCCCAGAAAGATGCTCTTCTCCTAAAAATGTAAAATATAGAAATGGGCATAAAGTGCAACATGTCCCAGTCAGTGTGTGAGAAATAGAAGGAGACAAGGGCAGCCTTGAACAAGCTATTGGATGACAGACTGAAATTGCCCTTTTGTAAATGTAGAAATAGATATTTTTGATGGTGTTATAAACCAGGCAAATTGTTAGCTCAAGCTCACGGAGCCCAGAGATCGGGTTTCCTCTGGGTGCTCCGGTTTCCTTCCACATTCCAATAACATACATAGTAGGCTAATTGGCTGCGATTAAATTTACCTTAGTCTCTCTCGGGCTGTGTGTGAGTGTGTGTGTGTTAGGGAATTTAGACTGTAAGCTCCAAAGGGGCAGGGACTGGTGTGAGTGAGTTCTCTGTACAGCGCTGCAGAGTTTAGTGGTGCTATATAAATAGCTGCTGCTGATGATATTTTCATAATGCTGGAGTTCATTATTTGGACAGGGAGATTTTTAAGGCATGCTATTATACAAAGCTATATAACATTTTAACATCGAGGAAAAACATCAATATCACTCAATATCTCCAAAACGGTGGCTTCCCTCAGACCTCAGAAGAGACACAAAGTTTTTTAGAATAACAATTTATTATCCAAAAATTGGATCCCTGGTCCTGATGGATTCTCTCACGCCTATTATAGAACTTTCAAAGACAAATTAGTCGCTTTTATACTCCAGGCTTTCAACGAGGTCAATGAATCTAATTTCTCTAAGCAGTCTTAAAGAAGCCTACATCACTGTAATCCCTAAAGATGGGAAGAATCCCTCCCAGCACTCTAGATACAGATCCAAATCTTTACTAAATATTGATGTTAAACTGTATTCAAAATGAATCACAGGTAGATGTAAGCCTCTCTTACCAGATTTTGTCCATAGTGACCAGGTGGGTTTTGTCCCGGGCCTACGAATTGAGCTTATCAACTATATCTCAGATCATAAGGCCCAGACTCTGCTTTTATCTACTGATGCAGAAAATGCCTTTGACCAAGTAGATTGGAAATTCATAACTGGGGTATTGGAGCACATGGGCCTGGGACCTTCCTGCCTACAAAAAATGTGTGTCCTCTACAGATCTCTGTCCGCCAGAATCAGAATTAATGGTGGTCTTTCGGAACTTGTTCATATCTCTAATGGCACTAGACAGGGCTGTACATTGTCTAATGTGTGTATTATGTATGGAGGCCTTCACTAGATCTGTTCACCTTGACACAGATATTAAGGTTATATGTTTGGGCACAGAAGAATTTAAATTAGCATTGTTTGCAGATGATCTTCTCACCATCACAACATGTCCAGTCAACACCCAACTGATCCGTGTAGCTGAATTTAGGAGATTTCGACTTCTCTCTAACTTAAAAATAAAATGTACTAAATCAGTGGTTTACGGTATGAACGTAGCAACAGCGACGCAAGCGGGCTGCACATACACTTTACATACCTCCCCTGCCAGCAGAGAACTAGATCTCCCAGCATGCAGAGGGGAGGAGGTGTGTGTGAAAGATCCGTTACAAATAGCAGTTGGAGATTCTGAGAGGCACTGAGGGAGATTGATATCCTGAGGGAATCCGCTGCATCCTGTGAGAGTAACAGGAGTCTGGGAAATCTGAGAGACAGAATGATTAAGGTGAGAGAGAAACCCTGAGAGAGTAGAGAAGACTTTACAGTGGAGAGTGGAAGAGCTTACCAGATACCTGAGCAGAGAAGAGCCCATGTTTACCTTGTTACTAATCTACTTGGACTGAGTATTTTTGTTACTGGTCAAGGAACAGGTGGAAATACCTGAAGAATTTTTATAATACCCTTTTGTGGGACTGTGATTTAGTAGCAAGGGTGAATTCTAGGGAAAGATAGTTTGGGGATAGATACTGACTATAAAACGGAGGAAAATTGCACCAAACACTTTAACATTATTTATTATCTGTGGGAAAGCCCTAACTGTGTGATGAGGAGCCAGCTTGTACTAAAGTGACTTTATGTTCACGCCTAATAGGAATAGAGGGAACAGGGAGGGTGTAAATTGTATTCTACATTCATGTCAAATAGGAGGAAAGACAGACAAGGGAGTATGTTGTATCAAATTGACTGGAGAAAGTAACTGTTTATTGGAGAATAGTAAGACTGTAGATTGCTGCTGTGTGGAATTGTCGGTGGTAAGCCAGTTATGAGGAATACAGTAAACTGTGACTTTGCTCCATGCTATTTTCAACCGTAATTTCTGTCTGACCTGTGAAGGAGGAAAAGTGATCTGTATTTGTACTGAATTTTAACATGGACGGCATAATTGTTTAATATTCAAATGCCATTGTGTGATATGTGTTAGCAAAGTTGAAGCAACTACAATAGAGATTATTGTATTATTGTTATTATTATTATTATTATTATTATTATTATTATTATTAATAATATTATTATGATATTGCTGTGATAGTTATTGTGGTTAGAGAGATATTGCAATATAGTCATAAGAAGGCTAGAGGTTCTTTTTAGCAGTATAGAATTATTGAGGCCTGTATTAATCATGCATTAGATATCAGTTATTCTTGTTCTCACGATACCTTGGAAATGTTTACACTTAGATTTCCGTTTACTTACAGTATTTACTCTATTTAAAGTTACCCTTAACTATTGTTTGAAACAAAGAGATGTATTTTCGATATATAAAACTTACAAAAAACCTTTGGGAGCCTGCGCCTCACTAATAAATGTGCCAGTGTGGCTTTGAGAGACCAGCCTGGTGTATTACTATTTAATTTGTATGTGCCTATGCTTCTAAGTAGGGGAGCGGAGGATTCCTTAGTCTCCCTCTGGTGTTGCTCATTTCCAGGCTCATACTAAGGTGCAAGCACTGCGCCACAAATGAAACAAGATAAACAGTTTACTTAAAGACAGGACACACAAATCTGTAGACACACCCAAGCAAAAAAAGAATGTTACATGAACATTCCTGAAAAGAAGGCTTCAGGTCTGTCTTCTCTTAGACAAGGTCCAGAAAGATCTCAAACAATGGAAAACTCAGAAATTCTCCTGGCTAGGGGGAGTTATTATTGTAAAAATGTACATTCTCCCGAGGATTATTTACGTCTGACAGTCGGTTCCAATTAAGGTTCCCCAAAAATTTCTAGTATATCTCCAAACTATAGTCCATGACTTTGTCTGGTGAGGTAAAAAACCCATATGTAGATGACTTATTATATAGATGCAAAGATAGAGATGGATTAAAATTGTCCCTCTCTTCATGCTACCACAAGGCAATATTGCTTAGGAGAATATTAGAATGGACTCAATTTGGGGATTCAAAGCAACAGACAAAGATAGAAACCTTATAATCTCAAACTCCCTTTCATATACTACCTTGGCTCTCTACGCATCCTGAAATCTCGCACCCAAAATTAGGCCCACATTTGGGTGTTGGAAACAGCTCTTTAGTCGCAGCAAGCTCTATTCTCCATTGTCCCCTATCACTACCACCATCATACACAACCGACATTTCCCTCCCTCCCGTGACATTAGAATCATGGACAAAGACGTGTTGGCCAGCTGGGGGGTAGAAAGGTGCATACTTTCATTCTCTGGGATTTGTGAGGAATCTTCTCTAACACCTCAGGTACATTGGGTCTATCTGCAAATTAGACATTTTTTATCAAATCCTGTCCAACGATCTCAATTTAAGAGGGATCTCACACTTGTTGAGTCATTAGGCTCGGTTGCTTCAGCCTCGAGGGATACCATTGGTATTTGTTATAAACTGCTTCAGGAAGATCTTTCTCAAGCCACACTCCGATTTGTTGGTGCTTGGAACAGAGATCTACCTTGACTTTTAATGGACACTGAATGGACAAAAATATTTCAAATGACCCATGTGTGTGACCTCAATATCTCATTTGTGGGGACACAATTTAAAATTTTGTCGAGATGGTATATGATATCTAGTCTGCTACACAAATCCTGACCGGCTGTATCGGCTCCCTGCTGTAGATGCAATTCGGCTACAGGGACTTTTTTTCCATATATGGTGGGATTGCCACAAGCTCACTGCATATTGACACAGTTTTTAGTTTTTCAAGGGAGGTAACTAGGACAGATGTACCCGTAGATCCACACTTTTGGCTTCTTTCTCTTTGTAATTCATCCCTTTTGAATTCCTAAATCTTCTAATAATTGCGCTAAGGCACTCATTGCGGTGCATTGGAAGTCTCCCTCACCTCCTACCCTTAAGAAATGGTTTGACCATATAGATTTTTTATCTATCCCTGGCGTTGGTAGATAAATTTCATAAGTTTTCTGCCATTTGGTTTCAATGGCTGGAGTTCAAAAACACTTCCACTTATAAATCCCACTGTATATCTAATTCTTGACCGCCTTGGCACTAGCTAACAAATTGATTTTCATTTTCCAAAGAAATGCACCAAACAATTTCTCCAGACTGAGGTGCACGATATCATATTATCTCCAGTCTCAGGTGTGTATGCAGAAAGGCACATAAGAGATGGAAATTGTTTGTTTTGGTCCTTTACCTCGAGTATTTTACTTGCTGTTTTTCACTTATTTTGTAACCTTTGTTTGAAAAATGGTAAATAAAGACTATATATAAAAAAAAACAGTACTGGGCTTTCGGTGGAAGAGGTCTGGTAAATGATGAGGTTCCGTTGAAAAAGCAACATATTACTGGTTAAAACCAGGAGACCGCAGTATCGCGGATTCCACAAGTATGGAGTGTGGAGAAGCTGGGTTTATTGAGAATCAATGAGGGCTCAAGGAAAAGTTGGAATTTTTTATATTTTGTGAGGAGATCATTGGCTACTTTTGGGAATGTAGTTTCTTTGTAGTGTGCTGGACAAAAGCCATTTGACACCAGGTTTCAAGATGTTGGAGTCAACATCTTTTAAATTTAAGCCAATAATGAGGGAAATAATGAATCTATTGATTAGCATTCTCTGTGAACAATAGGGAAACCTAAAATACAATTTAAATACTAAAGCTACAGAAAGTACTATGATTTGTCTATATAGCACCAACCATATAACACAGTTCTATATGGAGAATGTGTAGTCATTCACATCAGTCCCTGTCCCTTTGAAGCTTACAATTTAAATTCCCAACCACACACACACAGACTAGGGTCCAATTAGTCAGAAGCCATTTAACCTACCAACATGTTTTTGGACTGTGGCAAGAAGTCCACACAAACATGGTGAGAACATGCAAACTTCACACAGGTCGGAATTGAACTCATGACCCCAGCGCTGTGAGTAAGCAATATTAACCACTGTGCCAAGAACTAGAAGTAGCTACTCATTTAATATTCTATGAAAAATGATGCCCTGTTTTTTTTATAGCAAGAAACAAAAGATGTGTCGCTATACAAATATATAGGGAACAAATTGACGCTCAACAGACTTGAGATAGAATGCATGGTAGTAAAGGGTCTAATTTTGCATGCTTGTCAAGACAAAGTGCCAGGAGCCTCACAACCCTCACCCTGTAAGACACCAAGGACTACCTGAGAGAGGGGGGGCAAGGAAACCTCATTGAATATGCATGTCAGTGTAATGTGCACTGAAGTACTGATCAGTGGAAGTATATTGAAAACTTCAGGACCCATTGATATAGATTAAAAGTGAGCAAGAAGCACATTACTATGTGTCATTGCAACGTATAGGCTGGAAAGGCTTTCTACTATGTTTGGGTGCTGGCTGCAGGGATTTGATCCAGTCAGTCACAAGAGCATTAGTGAGGTCAGGCATTGATGTTTGGTGTTTGGACGATAAGGTCTGGCTTGAAGTCGGCGTTCCAATTTCTCCCAAAGGTGTTCCATTGGGTAGAGGTCAGGGTTCTGCACAGTCTAGTCATGTTCTTCCACACCAAACTTGGCAAACCTTTTTTTGACATACCTCACTTTGTGTACAGTGGCATTATCATAATGAAACAGGAAAGGCCTTTCCTCAAACTCTTGCCACAAAGTTGGAAGCACACAATTCTGTAGATGTCATTGTATGCTGTAAGATTTCTTCACTGGAACGAAGGGGCCCAGACCAAATATTGAAAAGCAGTCCCAAACCATTATTCTTTCTTCCCCAGACTTCACAGTTGGCAGTATGCATTCGGGCAGGAAGTGTTCTCCTGGTATCCACCAAAATCAGATTCATCCATAAGACTGCCAGGTGTTGAGGCGTGATTCAGATAATACATTTCCACTGCTCCAGAGTCCAATGGTGGTGTGCTTGATACCACTCCAGTTTATGTTTGGCATTGTGCATGGTGATCTGAGGTTTGTTTGCGGCTGCTCGGCCATGGAAACCCAATCCATGAAGCTTCCAACTAACAGTTCTTGTGCTGATGTTGCTTCCAAAGGCAGTTTGGAACCCAGTAATGTGTGTTGCAACCGAGGACAGATGATTTTTATAACCTATGCACTGTAGCACTTAACAGTCTGGTACTGTGAGGTTGTGTCACATACATGAACACTGCATGGTAAGATGTGTTTCATAACCCCAGATAGTGGTTGTGGTGTAAAAATACGTTCCTGTTTCAGGATATTCATTGTAAATCCAATGTAGAGAGCACAATTGATGAATACATTACCTTTAACAACTCTTCTGAAGCCTCAAAGATAATATGGGAAGCCCATAAATGTGTGATGTGATATAAATGCTTTCAAATGGATTCCTTCTAAAAAATGAGAAGCATGAAAAGAATCCTTACTCTTTAAAAATGAATGATCTCAAGGACAGACATAAATCCCCTCTTTCTAAAGAGGCCTACATAGAATAAGAATAAGATCTTAAAGTTGAATTACCATCTACACAAGATATTACAGCTTGTGATTGGTCGTTTCATTCACATCACCTCCGCTACAATTTTCAAGTGGTGGACAAATTATATCACAGATCTGGAGACCCAAAAAAATCAGCTGCATGGAGAAGACCACAAGGCTCCGGCTAGGGGAGGAAATAGGCAAGTAAAAATAATCAATTTGGTGGTAGTGCAGCTTTAACTATTGTTGTGAATGATTATGTGTTATCTCAGTCTGGCAATTAGTTTGTGAATAAAAGACAAATGAAAGAAAAACTCCAGAACCAGAAAATGTATTAGTAGCCTTTGAGATTATATTTGTAGGAATGTCTTGGTGGTATATTTACTAAACTGTGGGTTTGAAAAAGTGGAGATGTTGCCTATAAAAACCAATCAGATTCTAGTTATCATTTGTTTAGTGCATTCTACAAAATGACAGCTAGAATCTAATTGGTTGCTATAGGCAACATCTCCACTTTTTCAAACCCGGAGTTTAGTAAATATATCCCCTGGTATTTGATAATATGAAGTACAGTGGGTAAATGAGCAAAGGGACAGAATGATTAATTTTGTAAGTATGTTCAGTGTTAACCAAATTACAGAATGACCCTTGGAGAAAGCATGGTCTCATTTCCAATCCGTTAAAAGATGTGCCCAGGGATCTAAAAGAATAGACAAAGTAATCAACTGACCAGTGTTCTTTCATCTAGCACAAATAACAACATCTGTTCTGGACATAGGCCACTGAATACACCACAATTTGCAGTATTTCATGAAAATCTGGATAACCTGCCAGTTTTAAATCATGGGCTGTGAATAAAACTGTTTGTCTCAAAACAGAAGAGAAGATACATATAAATCTAGGAGTAGTGTATGAAAGTTCCCTTTTGTGAGCTTTCTGATTTTTAACTGAAAAGTCTGGTCTAAACACTTCTATAATTTGAGACTTAAAAGACTTATATACTAATAGAATAAACAATTGTACACTGGCTTTAGTAATAATATAACAAAAAAAGTTTTACGCTGCTTGGAGATCTAACCTGGAGAAAATATTTGACAGGTGGTTTATGATTCACGTTTCTATCTTATTTATATTTTTTTATATGTGTAACACCCCTTTTTTCTGTGCGGGTGTGTCTACGGATTTGTGTGTATTTAAGTAAACTTATGGTAGGATCTTCTTAGGGTATTGTTCTGGAAATGAACAATACCAGAGGTAGACTAGGGAACCCTCTGTCACCCTATTTAGAACCATAGGCACACACAAATAAAATAGTAATGCACCAGGCTGATCTCTAGAAGCCACACCAGCACGTTTATTAGTGTGGCGCAGGCTCCCAAAGGTTTTTTTTTAAGTTTTATATATCAAAAATATATCTTTTTGTTTCAAACAATAGTTAAGGATATAATTGAATGCAGTAAACACCGCAGTAAACACTGTGGGACTAGTCATTAAGGAGAGCAAAGTAAAAAATGAGTAAGTTTGCTCCTAGACAAACCATGTTACAATACAAGGGATGCAAACTAGTTTATTATTTTGCACATAAGTTAAATACTGGCTGTTTTTTCATGTAGTACACAAATATTTCATAGCTTTTTTTACACTGAAATTTGAATTTGATCTAGGATCTAGTTGACCATGCCCTATCAAAACTATAAATCTGTCCCCACATTTTAAATTTACCTCCCCCTCCAATGCAACATCGTTTTGCCCAGGTGCAAAACTTACTCTTTTTTTGCTTTGCTCTCCTTAGTTACTCAGGCCCTGTAAGTACCCAACAATCTAAGTTTAAACTTTTCCAAGGTATCTTGAGAACAAGACTAACTGATATCTAATCCGCATTTTATACAGGCCTAAATTGTTCTATACTGCTAGCCAGGGGCTGGCTGGCAGACCTTAGCCCGGGGGGCAAGCATAAAACACTGGCCCATAAGTAGCAGCCCAACCTTAAAGGGTGGTTTTTGGTACAATATATAGTCATCAATATAAATAGAGCCTATTTTAGTGTTGCTTAATCCAGCGATACTTTATTAGTATAAATGATAAATCTTAAATTAAATAAATAAACAACAAAAAACAAACCTCACTTTATATTGCATTTTATATGTTCCTTCTCCCTACAGCACTTTTATCAAAATGCTAAAAGCCTGTTTGCTTTAAAAACCTGGTGTTTTTGTCAGCAAAAGCACTTGTTTTTGCTTTGCCCTACATACTAACAGGGTTATTAATTGTTTTAGGGCAAACCCAAGCCAAATAATATTAGGGGTGATACTAGGAGGAGAAGCAGAGCACTAGGTGTCAATCTGACACCCTGTCCCAGAGCTGGATTAAGGCTGTGGAGGTCTCAGTGCACTTTAAACAGGAGGGGGGGGGGTCCTATGATGTAACATGGTTATCATTTTAGGCAAATGCACAGACAATACTGTGTGCACTACTGTTAGGCGCATGCAGTTCTGCCTTCACAAACAGTACACTGTGAACCGGGACATACCTACCAACTGTTCTTGCAGTCGGACCAAATCCTGACTAAGCAAGACAGGACTGTCCCACCAGACTCATGACATTTGGCAGACTGTCATGAGTCTGGTGGGACAGGACTGTCCCACCAGACTCATGACATTTGGCAGACTGTCCTTCTCTCTCTTACTTGTTCTTGTCACTGTCACCACTTGTGGCTGCTGGTTTCTTTGGTTCATTTACTGCTTGTCTGGATCCTGGAATGTTGGAGGCCCTATTTAGAAATAAAATAGGTACATAAAATTTAGAAGACTCCGCCCAGCCTTAACATTAGAATAATAATATTCACATTTGCTAAATAGATCTATTTCCTTCAAAACAACATTGACATTAAATTAATAACAAACACATTTAATTAATAGACCTATTTCCCTCCAATAAGCCCCATCATTAAATTAATAGTATGCCCATTTAATATATAAACCTATTTTTATGTTTAATAAATATAACCATTTCCCACAACCTTTCCCGGCATTAAATAATTCATATTCACATTTAATAAATAGCCCTCCTCACCAAACTCAGCCACATATTCAAATAATAGCCCAAACCACCCCAGCATTAAATTAAAGGTCCCATCACCTCACCTTAAATGAATAGACCTCACTATTAAATAGCCCTACCATCACCCCACAAATAAAATAGAACCCATTAAATAATTAATCCTCACCATTAAATAGCCAACCTCCGACACAATATTAAGATCCCCTTCCTTCACACATTATATTAACATACTCGCCCCCTCCACAAACACATTATGCTGGCATGCTCCCCCCTCGCACACACACACTATGCTGACATGCTCCCCCCCACACACACATAATGCTGCCATGCTCCCCCGCACACACATTATGTTGACATGCTCCCCCCTCACACACACACACACAATGCTACCATGCTCCCCCCCACACACATAATGCTGCCATGCTCCCTCCCCTCACACACACACATAATGCTGCCATGCTCCCTCCCCTCACACACACACACACACACACACACACACATAATGCTGCCATGCTCCCCCCCTCACACACACACATAATGTTGCCATGCCCCCCTCTCACACACACACAATGCTGCCATGCTCCCCCCTCACACACACATAATGCTGCCATTCCCCCCCTTACACACACACAATGCTGCCATGCCCCCCCCTCACACACACACACACACACACAATGCTGCCATGCTCCCCCCCCCCCCCCACACACACACACACAATGCTGCTATGCTCCACCCCTCACACACATAATGCTGCCATGCCCCCCACACACACACATAATGCTGCCATGCCCCCCCCACACACACATAATGCTGCCATGCTCCCCCCCTCAGACACACACACACATAATACTGGTATGCTCCCTTCACACTCACACACACATATAATGCTCCCCACCACTTACCTACTTCCATTCGCTCGATATTCTCCTCACACATGGGACGGCACCTGTCACGTGGTGCACGTCCCATGTGATTCCAGTGTCTCGAGCCATGCATAGGGGAGGGACGGATCTCCAGATCCGAGGCGGACATATAATGTAAGATGGCTGGTCCTGGAGGAGGGGCCAGCCACCAAGCAAAAGAGACTTGGGCCGGTCTTTGCACCGGCCCAAAATAGGCTTTGTCTATCCGGCCCAGCCCACCCCTGCCTCTAGCCCTTCTTATGACTGTCTTGTAATATCTCTCTACCCACAATAATTATCACTAGCATTATACCTTAAGCTCTATCATATTTGCTTCAACTTTACTAACACATATCATACAGAGGCATTTGAATATTAAACAGATATATACAATTATACAGTCCTTGTTAAAAGGCAGTACAAATACATATCACTTCTTCTCCTTCACAGGTCAAACAGACATTACAGTTGCAAACAGGGCCGCTGAGAGGGGGGGGGAGCGTGTACTAATTACCCGGGCCCGGGCATGTCAGGGGGGCCCGGGCCCTCGCGCCGCCGATTTTTTTTTAAAAAAACTATTTTTTTTTTATTTATTTTTTTCGGCGGCGGGGGGAAGGGGGCTCGGTCGTTGGTGGGGGGAGCAGGGTAGTAAAAAAACCAAAACCATACTCACGTGATTGCGGCGCCGGCGTCCCTCCTCTATGCTGCTCTGTGCTCTATTGCTCCAGGCTGACTGAATGCCGGGTGTGACATCATCATGTCAAGCCCAGCATTCAGTCAGTCTGTAGCAATGGAACACAGAGCAGCAGAGAAGACAAGAAGGAAGAGAGAAGTAAAGGTAAGTGAAGGGAGGAAAACGGGGGGGTTAAAAAACGGGGGTTAAAAAACGGGCAGGGGGGCAGCATGACACAAAGGGGTTAAAGAAAGGAGGGACAATAGCAGTATGACAGGGGTTAAAAAAAGAGGGACAATAGCAGCATGACACAAAGGGGTTAAAGAAAGGAGGGACAATAGCAGTATGACACAGGGGTTAAAAAAAGAGGGGACAATAGCAGCATGACACAAAGGGGTTAAAGAAAGGAGGGTCAATAGCAGTATGACACAGAGGGGTTAAAAAAAGAGGGACAATAGCAGCATGACACAAAGGGGTTAAAGAAAGGAGGGACAATAGCAGTATGACACAGAGGGGTTAAAAAAAGAGGGACAATAGCAGCATGACACAGAGGGGTTAAAAAAAGAGGGACAAAAGCAGCATGGCACAGGGGGTTAAAGAAAAGAGGGACAAGCAGCATGGCACAGGGGGTTAAAGAAAATGACAAGCAGCAAGGCACAGGGGGGTTAAAGAAAGGGGCAAAGGCAGCATTGAGGGCGCAGTGTGATCATAAGGGGGCATAGCGTGGTGATGATAACGGGGCACAGTAATGTGTGTGTGATGGCACGGAGCTTTTGGCAATGTAATGTGTGTGAGGTAGATGGTGGCTAATTAATGGCTGCTATTTTGTTTGCAGGGTAATGGGAATACTCTTTTAATGTTGGGGCTGGAGGAAGGCCTAATTATTAATAATGGATGTTATTGATTTAACGGTGAGGCTGGCTGTAATTTTCTAAATGTAGCCATTTTTTTTCCAAATAGGTCCTCCAACATTCCATGATCCACACAAGCCGCAACTAAAGAAATCTGCAGCCACATGTGGTAAAAGGGAGAAGAACAGGTAGGACAGAGCAGCACAGTGTGTGAAATGTTGTCATTCTAGTAGGGACAATGTCAATGTTTGGTGAGTCCAGTGGGCGCAGGCCAAGACTGAACTCTTTGTGTGAACACTGCATTCTTCCTATACTACACAAGGGTGCTAGATGTCCTGAAAGTCAGGAATGCTTGGACAAATGTCACGCTCCGCTGAATTCAGGACCTATTGATGTTATTGTGCTAGCCACGCCCCAATGGCGCATTGCCATGCCCCCAATTGTGCAACCATACACATGAAAAAATGGTGCAAATTTTTTTTGCTTACTCAACTATAAGGGGGGGGGGGGCCCATGAATTTGTTGTACCGGGGCCCTGAATTCCTCTTGGCAGCCCTGGTTGCAAATAACACAGAGCAACGTCACAGTTCCCTATATTCTTCAGTATTGACTTACCACTGACAATTCCATACAGCAGCACTTTGCAATTTTACTCTTGTCCAATAAACAGTTACTTTCTCCAGTCGATTTGAAAAAACACTCTCTCATGTCTGTCTTTCCTCCTATTCGACATAAATGTAGACTACAATTTACACCCCCGCTGTTCCCACTTTTCCTCTTAGGTGTCAGCATAAAGTCACTTTAATACAAGCTGGTCCGATGCTTTTGGGCCGGTGACGTTGTCCTCACATCACGCAGTTAGGGCTTTTCCTGTAAATAATGTCAAGGTGTTTGGTGCAATTATCCCTAGTTTAATACTTAGGGCTAGATTTACTAAGCTGCGGGTTTGAAAAAGTGGGGATGTTACCTGTAGCAACCAATCAGCTTTCATTTATTTAGTACTTACTACAAAATGACAGCTAGAATCTGATTCATTGCTTTAGGCAACATCCCCACTTTTTCAAACCCGCAGCTTAGTAAATCTGGCCCCTAGGCTCTATCCCCTAACTTACTTTCCCTAAAACTTCACCCTTGTTATTATATCAAAGTCCCGCAAAAGGGTGTTATAAAATATTTTTCAGGTCTCCCCACCTGTTCCCTACCTGACTACTAACAAAAATACTCAGTCCAAATAACAAGGTAAACATGGGTTACTTATCCCCATTGGTCTCAAGCATCTGTGTCCAAGATGGCTCTTCTCTGCTCAGGTATCTGGTAAGCGCTCCCACTCTCCACTGTAAAGTTTTTTACACTCTCTCATGGCGCCTCTCTCTCTCTTTAATCCCTCTGTCTCGCAGACCCTGGTTACTCTCTCTCTGACAGACTTCAGGGGTCTCTCTCAGGATTTCTTAGGTGATTTTATATGTTTGGCAGCATAATAATCTAAATTTAATCTGTTACTCTTTATTATGATAGACCTGATTCCAGTGGTGGGATTCTGTCAGTTCTTGTCAGCAGTCACGTCGGTGCCCGCGGCCGCCGCAACCCTTCCAGTCCTGCTCGTGACGTCCCGGCCGTCTTCATGACGACCGGGCGTCACTTCCGGTTCCGGCTTGGGCAACAAGCCACGCCCGGCTGTTTGACAGCTGGCCGGGCGCGGCGGCAGGGAGCGCAGGGTTTATTCATTAGTGCAGCTGGGCGCACTAGATCCTATTGGCCCCACTATTATTATTAATTAGTCAGGTCTCGGGAATACTATCAGGGCTTTGCCCTGATTGGCTGTTAGCACTATTTAAGGCAGTCAGGACTGAGCCTCACTGCCGGCTATAGCGTCCTGTTTCAGTACTGCTGCCTGCTACTTTGTCCCTGTGTTTGGTGTTTAACCTAAGATTGATTTCCCATGTATGACCATTGCCTGTTCCTGGACTCTGAACCTGTGCTTCTGACCCTGATCTATTGCCTGAACCCGGATTCTGATTCTCTGCTAGTGACCCTGATCTTACGCCTGTCCCTGGATCCTGAACCTGTGCCTGTGACCCCTAACCTTGGTTTGTTCTCTGGATACGTTGTTTACTGCCGGCCCCGATTCTGGCCTGGACCCCACGCTGCTGTCTGTCAGAACACTCTATTCCTGGGTTCTCCTTAGCCGGTAAACATCTCTCGACCCTCTGTTTGTCTGTAGCCAAGTCTGTCCCCACCACTAGGGGCAACAGTGAAAACCAGACTTCAGAGAAGACTCCGAGTTTTGCTGTACCGGCTGGAGGGGTTCCTAACAGTTCTCACCTAATTTTAGGCTCAGTTCGGCAAACCGGTGACTACAAGTTGAGTCTACCCTCTTCGTTGGTGGGGGGAGCAGGCCGTTTAAAAAAAATAAAAAAATACTCACCTGTCCGCGGCATTGGCATTTCTCCTCACTGCTCCGTCGCACTGGATGTCGGGAGTGACGTTGTCACGCCCGACGTTCAGTGAGGAGCGGCACAGAGAGGAATCGGCGGCAAGCAAGAAGACAGAAGACAAGAGAAGAAAGAAGCCGATAGAAAAGGTAAGTGAAGGAACGTAAGCAAGGGGGAGCAAAGGCAGCATGGCAGAGTGTGAAGGGGGAGCAAAGGCAGCATGGCAGAGTGTTTTGAGGGGCAAAAGAAGCATGGCAGTGTGGGAAGAGGGGCAAAGGCAGCATGGCAGAGTGGGAAGGGGGGCAAAAGCAGCATTGTAGAGTGTGAAGGGGGAGCAAAGGCAGCATGGCAGAGTGTGAAGGGGGCAAAGGCAGCATGGCAGAGTGTGATGAAGAGGGGCATTACTGCGGCTTAATTTGAAATGGGGGCACTACTGTGTGGCATAACATGACTCATTACTATTATTATCTCGTTAGCAGCATAAAATAAGAAATATTTTATACACACACGCACACCTGGGTTTGACTAAATAACTGCCTCTTGATATTGATATCTTTTTGTATACTTAAAAGGGTCATTAGGTAGAAGAACTGGTTGTTAATTTATTTGAATCCCACCACTGCCTGATTCATTAAGGCAATCAAAATGAACATAATGTATGCTTTTTTAAAAAACGCACATAAATCGGGCACATGCACATCCACAAGCAGTTCTGAAGAAATGTCTGTTGCTGAATACGGATTTAGGTACGCTCTGCATATATGGCAGGATATGAACAATACATATGTGGAATATAATGTCCCACCAGAACGTACAGTTTAAAAAAATATTATGAAGTAAATTAACACCTGTTAATAAAATCATTAATGTAATAAAAAATTTTTTTTTTTAAAAAAAGGGTTTCTTTTCCCATCTTTTTTTCCCCCATGGAATACATTTAACATGATGTTAATAATGTCTACTGTACATAAAATGTATTTTTACAGTTGCTCTTGACTGTAAACACATTTTAGCATGCATTCGCGACCATCATCACTATCAGTTGGCACTTACACCAGCACTCCAAAAATATACCAGTAGGTTAATTGGCTAGTCTCCCTCTCTCTCTCTCTCTCTCTCTCTCTGTATGTATGTTAGGGAATTTAGACTGTAAGCTCCAATGGGGCAGGGACTGATGTGAGAGATCTCTCTGTACAGCACTGCGGGATTAGTGGCACTATATAAATTAGAGATGGTCACTGACCCCCGTGTTTTGGTTTTGGATTCGGTTTTGGATCTGGATTACCGTCGTGTTTTGGTTTTGGTTTTGGTTTTGCAAAACCGCCATTGCGTGTTTTGGTTTTGGTTTTGGTTTTGTTTGGTTTTGTTTTGCTATTTTGTTGGAAAATACATGTTTTTGTGCCTAAAATAACCAAATTTAGTGCTCCAACTGTTTTAGAGACAAGTAATCTAATTGTTGAGGTAATAAATCATCCAAAAAAACAGTTTAATTCTTCGTTGGTATGCCTTCATTTATTCTACACACAAAACAGATTGTCTTCCTCTCCATCTATGCATATTGGCAATGCAGCCATCGTCTTTGGATGTATATTACACCCTACACTTATAGTTAAATATGTAAAGAAATGGAAAAAGACAGTTTGCTTTCTGTCTCTATAGGCCCCCCTCCACTTTTTTAAAAAAACAAAAAATTCAGCCATTATAGACTGTACAATATTAATTGACATGGAGAAAGCCAGTTTGGTTTCTGTCTCTCTAGGCCACCCTCCACTTGTATAAAATACTAATAAATTCAGCCGTTATATACTGTACAATATAAATTGAAATGGACAAAGGCAGTTTGGTATCTGTCTGCATCAGATCCTCTCTCCACTAGGAGTAAAATAGAAAACTATTCAGCCGTTATATAATCTAGAATATAAATAGAAATTGAGAAAGGCAATTTGGTATCTGTCTGCATCATAATCATCAACATCCTCATTAGCGCCCTCGTCGCCTACACAAATCTCCCCCTCATCCTCTTCTAATTCCAAAGTGGCATCCTCAATTTGGGTATCACCGGCTACACTCGGGCTATTAAGGCACACATCAGCAGAATGCTCACGATTAGACATCCCACTGTTGGATGGACTCTCCACAGGGATTGTTGTCATTTGTGAATCAGAGCAAATATTCTCCTGTAATGCCTCACTGTTATCTTGCAGCTCAGCTTTGACGCGTAACAGTAGTTGTGCACCAATTGTAGGCTGGGTAACTTTTTGGGATCTGCCACTAATAGCCAAAGGTGAAGGCCTCATTCTCTCTTTGCCACTGCGTGTGTAGAATGGCATGCTTGCAATTTTTTTTTTATCGTCACTTAACTTTTGCTCAGTTACACTTCTTTTTCGCTTCAATACAGTAAATTTTTTTTTGGTTTTTGTTTTTTGCACTAATTTGAAAACACTCTGTTGTTTGACATCGCCTTGGCCAGATGACGTACTGGGAACACTAACATCAGGACTGGTGACAGAACCTGGTTGCTCATTTAGATCATATGTGGACTGCTTTGAATCCATTCTGAGCGCAAACCACTGGGGAGTGCTAAAAATTATTGAGTAGATTCTGCTGACAGTTATGACTTTTGACAGCCAGAAATATTAATGCACAATTAGGGAGGACACCCCAAAAACACTGAGGAGTGCTAAAAATTATTGAGTAGATACTGCTGACAGATATGACTTTTGACAGCCAGAAATATTAATGCACAATTAGGGAGGACACCCCAAAAACACTGAGGAGTGCTAAAAATTATTGAGTAGATACTGCTGACAGATATGACTTTTGACAGCCAGAAATATTAATGCACAATTAGGGAGGACACCCCAAAAACACTGAGGAGTGCTAAAAATTATTGAGTAGATACTGCTGACAGATATGACTTTTGACAGCCAGAAATATTAATGCACAATTAGGGAGGACACCCCAAAAACACTGAGGAGTGCTAAAAATTATTGAGTAGATACTGCTGACAGATATGACTTTTGACAGCCAGAAATATTAATGCACAATTAGGGAGGACACCCCAAAAACACTGAGGAGTGCTAAAAATTATTGAGTAGATACTGCTGACAGATATGACTTTTGACAGCCAGAAATATTAATGCACAATTAGGGAGGACACCCCAAAAACACTGAGGAGTGCTAAAAATTATTGAGTAGATACTGCTGACAGATATGACTTTTGACAGCCAGAAATATTAATGCACAATTAGGGAGGACACCCCAAAAACACTGAGGAGTGCTAAAAATTATTGAGTAGATACTGCTGACAGATATGACTTTTGACAGCCAGAAATATTAATGCACAATTAGGGAGGACACCCCAAAAACACTGAGGAGTGCTAAAAATTATTGAGTAGATACTGCTGACAGATATGACTTTTGACAGCCAGAAATATTAATGCACAATTAGGGAGGACACCCCAAAAACACTGAGGAGTGCTAAAAATTATTGAGTAGATACTGCTGACAGATATGACTTTTGACAGCCAGAAATATTAATGCACAATTAGGGAGGACACCCCAAAAACACTGAGGAGTGCTAAAAATTATTGAGTAGATACTGCTGACAGATATGACTTTTGACAGCCAGAAATATTAATGCACAATTAGGGAGGACACCCCAAAAACACTGAGGAGTGCTAAAAATTATTGAGTAGATACTGCTGACAGATATGACTTTTGACAGCCAGAAATATTAATGCACAATTAGGGAGGACACCCCAAAAACACTGAGGAGTGCTAAAAATTATTGAGTAGATACTGCTGACAGATATGACTTTTGACAGCCAGAAATATTAATGCACAATTAGGGAGGACACCCCAAAAACACTGAGGAGTGCTAAAAATTATTGAGTAGATACTGCTGACAGATATGACTTTTGACAGCCAGAAATATTAATGCACAATTAGGGAGGACACCCCAAAAACACTGAGGAGTGCTAAAAATTATTGAGTAGATACTGCTGACAGATATGACTTTTGACAGCCAGAAATATTAATGCACAATTAGGGAGGACACCCCAAAAACACTGAGGAGTGCTAAAAATTATTGAGTAGATACTGCTGACAGATATGACTTTTGACAGCCAGAAATATTAATGCACAATTATGGGGGACACCCCAAAAGCGCTGGGGAGTGCCAAATATGAAGAAAAAATAATAAACCTCTATCCTCCTCTCTGCACTAGCGATTTTGGTTAGAGCAATTGCAAGAACAATATGGTATTCTCTGTCCCTGCTCTAATTAGCCTATGACTACACCCTGCTCTCTCCCTCTGTCAAATGGCGATGGATTGCTGTGGAGGCGTGTATTTATAAAGTTGAAGTATCGCGAGAACCGAGTCCCGAGATCCGACGACGTCACAATGACGTTCGGCCTCGATTTGGATTCGGAATGGGCGGGAGAGTATCGAGCTGCTCAGCTCGGTACTCGGATACCCAAAGTTCGGGTGGGTTCGGTTCTCGGAGAACCGGACCCGCCCATCTCTAATATAAATAGCTGCTGCTGCTGATGATGCCCAGCTCTTGAATTAGACGCTGACAGAGACGGATTTACACCTCATGGGGCCCTAGGCAAGATATCGGTTTGGGCCCCCCGCCCCCCTTCACACACACAGTGGCCCCTCACACACACACAGTGGCACCTCACACACACACACACACACACATAATACACGCATGCAGTGGCCTCTCACACACACATAATACACGGACACAGTGGCCCCTCACACACACATAATATATGGACACAGTGACCACACACACACACATAATACACGGACGCAGTGGCCACACACACACACACATAATACACGGACACAGTGGCCACACACACACACACACACACATAATACACGGACACAGTGGCCCCTCACACACACACACATAATACACACACTTAATATACTACCCCACCCCTCCCCCAACTTACCTTTTTCCATCTTGGAGCTGTGGAGTCATCATCCCCTTCACACATGGGACGGCACCTGTGATGTGGTGCACGTCCCATGTGACACACAGCAGGCCACACAGAGGAGGGAGGGAGGAGACCAGCCACCACACTAGCCCCGTGTGGCCCCTCCCCCGATTTGCGGCTCCCGACCCCCCTCCCCCGATTTGCGGTACCCGACCGCCCCCCCACCCTCACCCGATTCGCGCCTCCCCTCCGCGACTCGGGGGAGGGGCCGAATTTTTTTATTTATTTTTTTCAAATTGTGCCCCCCAGCTGTGCCCCCCGAGAGCCGCTAGGCCCTAGGCAGGTGCCTAGGTTGCCTAGCGGTAAATCCGGCCCTGGACGCTGTTGTCTGCACTCAACCATTTCATGCCTTTACTATACATTGACTATGTGCATATGACCCTTCCCTACAGTATTGGCTTTGCCTTCTAGTATACACTCTGTGAGTGCAGAGCACCTGACTGTACCCTGGATGCAGCTTAACAAGTATCACCTTGCGGCATTGCAATTAACAGAGCTCCATTTAACTAAATGAAGTAAGATAATTCAATAGAACACTTTTTGACACTCTTGTCTTTTGACTTTTTCTTGGTTTTGTAAAACTTGATATGCTGAGAATTATAAACTTGTGAGAAAAAGCAAAATATCTAAGAAACAGAAAACATATACCTACATTTCTCATACATTCATGCTGTTGTCACAGTAAATTCACTGTTACTCAGTGTCGGACTGGCCTGCCGGGCAGCCGGACTATCCACCGGTAGGCCCGGCAGGCTTGAAGCTCCACCCCCTCCGCTGTTAGGGCGGAGCTAACGGCACACTAACAAGCTGGGGTTTTTTTTTGTTTTTTTTTCCTTCAAGTGTCGGCGATCGGCTTCTATCTCCCGCATGTTCCTGTACCCAATCACGCAGCTAACAGCATCCGACGCTGTTAGCTGCCCTATCAGTGTATCGCTTAGTGTGGTCACGTGAGATGTGACCACACTAATCACAAAGAGCGCGCCCGCAGTGACAGTGCAGCTAACAGCGTTGGATGCTGTTAGCTGCGTGTGAAGATGACAGAAGCGCCGGCGTCTGGAGAGAGGAGGAACAGAAGACAGCAAGGTAAGTGCATCTTGTTAAATATCAGGGGGGTGTGTGACACATCGGATGTGGAGGGGGAGATGACTAGGGGGGATTAATGAACTGGCCAATGGGGGGGAGCTTATAAATTGGATATGGGAGGATTAATGATCTGGCTAGTATGGATTGGATAGGGGGGATTAATGGAGTGAAAATGGGGTGGTAATGAACTGACTAGAGGGGGGGGGGTTAATTAATTGGATAGGGGGGATTAAGTCTGAATATCCGCACAGCCCTGACAGTGAGGTGCAGTGGGAGGACATCTAAATAAAAGTAATTTTAATCTCAGTTTACTGATCCTTAATTCAAATGGCCCACATACTAGACAGACTGCAGCACTCATCTCTCCTGCCACTTTCCCAATGCCAGCAAGTGCACTTAGATGTAAGGATGAGCGCACTCGTATTCCTGGAATCTGAGCCCCCCCGAACATTGCGGATCCGAGTCAGATCCGAACACTGTCCGGGTATTCCCGCCGATTCTGAAACTTAAAACGAGGCTCTGAGTCATAATCCCGCTGTCGGATCTCGCGATACTCGGAACCTTTAAATTCCCTGCTTGCCGCCGCCATCTTCACTCGGGCATTGATCAGGGAAGAGGGAGGGTGTGTTAGGTGGTCCTCTGTCCTGCTATTTCTCATGCTGTGCTGTGCTGTGCTGTGCTGTGCTGTGCTCTGTCCTGCTGAGTCCAGTGGTGCTTTTGGCAGTGCTCTGTCCTTGCTGAGTCCAGTGGTGCATCAGTCCAGTCCTCTGTCCTGCTGAGTCCAGTGGTGCATCAGTCCAGTGCTCTGTCCTTGCTGAGTCCAGCGGTGCATTTTGTCCTGTGCTTTGTTCTGCAAAGTGCATATTTCTTTCAAAAGTATTAAAAATTCTTCCATAAAAAGAAAAAAAAAGAAAAATTCTACAAAAATCCTTTTAAATTAATATAAAAAAAAAAAAAAAAAAAAAAAAGTCCTTGCTGAGTCCAGTGGTGCATCAGTCCAGTGCTCTGTCCTTGCTGAGTCCAGTGGTGCATCAGTCCAGTGCTGTGTCCTTGCTGAGTCCAGTGGTGCATCAGTCCAGTGCTCTGTCCTTGCTGAGTCCAGTGGTGCATCAGTCCAGTGCTCTGTCCTTGCTGAGTCCAGTGGTGCATCAGTCCAGTGCTCTGTCCTTGCTGAGTCCAGTGGTGCATCAGTCCAGTGCTGTGTCCTTGCTGAGTCCAGTGGTGCATCAGTCCAGTGCTCTGTCCTTGCTGAGTCCAGTGGTGCATCAGTCCAGTGCTCTGTACTTGCTGAGTCCAGCGGTGCATTTTGTCCTGTGCTTTGTTCTGCAAAGTGCATATTTCTTTCAAAAGTATTAAAAATACTTCCATGAAAAGAAAAAAAAAGAAAAATTCTACAAAAATCCTTTTAAATTAATATAAAAAAAAAAAAAATCAAAAAAGTCCTTGCTGAGTCCAGTGGTGCATCAGTCCAGTGCTGTGTCCTTGCTGAGTCCAGTGGTGCATCAGTCCAGTGCTCTGTCCTTGCTGAGTCCAGTGGTGCATTAGTCCAGTGCTCTGTCCTTGCTGAGTCCAGCGGTGCTTTTGTCCTGTGCTTTGTTTTGCTAAGTGCATATTTATTTTAAAAGTATTAAAAAATCTTCCAAAAAAATTATAATTCGACAAAAATCCTTTTAAAAAAATATAAAAAAATATTCTAAAAAGTCTAAAAAAAATGATTGCAGTCCATTAACATTAATACTGCAATCTATTAAAAATTGTTCACTGTTCTTGCAGTATTTAAAAAATAGTACTGTAATACAACGTGTGCTGCATATAATGGAGTACCAAAATTTGGGGGATAAAGTAGGGAAAGACCAAGACCCACTTCCTCCTAATGCTGAAGCTGCTGCCACTAGTCATGACATAGATGATAAAATGCCATCAACGTCGTCTGCCAAGGCCGATGCCCAATCTCCTTGTAGAGGGCATGTAAAATCCAAAAAGCAAAAGTTCACTACAATTAGTAAAAAAAGAAAATTGAAAACATCTGAGGAGAAATGTAAACTTGCCAATATGCCCTTTACGACATGGAGTGGCAAGGAACGGCTTAGGCCCTGGCCCGTGTTCAGCACTAGTGGTTCAGCTTCACCCAAGGATCTAAGCCTTCCTCCACCCCCCCCCCCCCAAAAATTTAAAAGAGTTATGCTGTCAGCAACAACACAGCAAACAACTCTGCCTTCTAAACAGATGACATCACAAATCCCCAAGGCTAGTCCAAGGGTGTTGGTGGTTGCGAAGCCTGACCTTCCCATCACTGTACGGGAAGAGGTGACTCCATCCACCATTTGCAGCACACCCTCTGCATATGCTGGAAGGATGACCCACAGTGTCGCTCCAGATTTGGATAATCAAGGTGTCAAGGAGGCTATTGATGTAGCTGGCATTGTGGAGGAACTTGATGAGGAGGATGCTGATGTGGTTATTTTAAATGAGGCACCAGGGGGGAAAAAAGTGGATGTCCATGGGATGAAAAAGCCCATCGTCATGCCTGGTCAGAAGACCAAGAAATGCACCTCTTCTGTCTGGAGTTATTTTTACCCCAATCCGGATAACAAATGTCTGCCCATATGTAGCTTATGTAAAGCTCAAATAAGCAGGGGTAAGGATCTTGGCCACCTGGGGACATCCTCCCTTATACGTCACCTGAATAACCTTCATAGTTCAGTGGTTAGTTCAGGAACTGGGGCTAGGATCGTCATCAGTCCAGGGACACCTAAATCCCTTGGTCCTGTTGGATACACTCCACCAACACCCTCCCCGTCAACTTCCTCCACGATCTCCATCAGATTTAGTCCTGCAAGCCATGTCACCAGACAGACTGAGTCCTCTTCAATACGGGATTCATCTGAGGAATCCTGCAGCGGTACGCCTACTACTGCCGCTGCTGCTGTTGCTGCTGGTAATCGGTCATCTTCCCAGAGGGGAAGTCGCAAGAACGCTACGTCTTTCACCAAACAGTTGACCGTCCAACAATCGTTTGCCATGAGCACCAAGTACGACACTAGTTATTCTATGGCAAAGCGGATAACTGCGTCAATAACAGCAATGTTGGTGTTAGACGTGCGTCCGGTGTCCACCATCAGTGGAGTTGGATTTAGACGGTTGATGGAGGTATTGTGGAATTGAGAACAGTATATTTTATTTTTTATTGTGGCCCCGGTACCAAATTGGGTACCGGGGCCACTACACTACGCAGTCCAGAAAGCTACCTCGGTCCAACGATTTGGACTAAAAACAATATTGTGAAGTGTGAGGTGTTCCAAATACACTGGAAATTAGTGGAAATGATTGTAATTGAAAGTTATTGAGGTTAATAATAGCGTAGGAGTGATAAACCAACAAAAAACTAGATTTTAGCACTTTTTATGCTTTTTTAATAATAAATCAGATCCCAAAACCATAAATCAAAACCAAAACCTTTCGTCAGGTGTTTTGGCAAAACAAATCAGAACCCAAAACCTCAAGCTAATCAGAACCCAAAACCCAAAACACTAAAAGTGCCCAGTGCACACCCTTACTTAGATGTTAGAAGTGAATGGCCATGTTCAGCCTCCATGAAACTAAGGTCTGGCTGTACAATCATGAAATATTCACACAGAGAATATATAATAACACACAGTTATAAAGATGACTGTGTGGGTATATATATATATATATATATATATATATATTATATATATATAATATATATATAATATATATATTATACTTATGGAGAAAAGTATTCAGATGCTTGACCATTACACCAGCAGGGAGGAAAAAGCAATGGGGAGGTAATGGACTGGCTACAGGGGAGGGGGGGGGGGTTAATTAATTGGATAGGGGGGGGTCATAAACTGTCTGGTGCGGGTTGATAAAAATGACAGGGGGGATGAAAGGGCTGATGGGGGAGGTGATGAATTTGTTTGTAGGGGGCAGGATCTCTGTATTGTGTGGCTGTGATTTTTTTTTTTAAACAGAAAAGAGCATGGCAGAGTGTGCGGGGGGGGGGGGCAGGTCAGCATGGTAGACTGTGCAGGGGGGGGGGCCAGGTCAGCATGGTAGACTGTGGCAGGGGGGCCAGGTCAGTATGGCACAGTGTGAAGGGGGGCCAAAGCAACATGGCACAGGGTGATGAAAGGGGGCCATGAGAAGGGGGAGCAAAAGCAGCATGGTGGGCACAGTGTGATCATAAGGAGGCACAGCATGGTGATTAAGGGGCACGGTAGTGTGTGTGATGGCACAGTGGGCTTGTGGCAATGTAATGTGTGTATGGTAGATGGTGGCTAAGTATTAATTGTGGGTCCTATTGATTTAACGCCGGGCTGGTTGGAATTTTCTTAATGTACCCATTATTTTTTCAAATAGGGCCCCCACATTCCAGGATCTAGACAAGCTGCAACTAAAGAAACCAGCAGCCACAGGTGGTAAAAGTGACAAGAACAGGTAGGACAGTCTGTTAAATGTTCTGAGTCTAGTGCAGGCTTGGCTAACCTGTGGCACTCCAGGTATTGTGAAGCTACAAGTCCCAGCATACCCTTCCAGCAATAAGCTGCTATATATTGGCAAAGCATGCTGGGGCTTGTAGTTTCACAACACCTGGAGTGCCACAGGTTAGCCAAGCCTGGTCTAGTGGGACAATCCCGATTTTTGGTGACTGTCTAATCTAAGAGGCACGGGCTAGACTGTGTACTCTTTATACACACACTGCATTCTTTATATACTACACTATGGTGCTAGCTGTCCTTCGTGGGCTGACCACTCCCCCTCTAGTGTCTGGTCCCGCCTCTATGATGGCTGGCCCTCTGGTGGGCCCCTAGCTTTGCAGTCCCACCGGTGGGCCCTTCATGCCCCAGTCCAACACTGCTGTACTAATGTCTTGTCTTGGATTAATCTTGAGGAGGGAGTGTTTAGTTTGAGAATTGTTAGTGTGGTGATTCCTCCATCAGCAGCACATGTTAAGTGAGTGGGTTTGTTACAGGATTGTATCACAACATGATTTGACACCACCCACATGTAAAGTGATCAGCCACCCATGCCTGTCTTTCTCTGTTTACACCAGGATGTGTGATGAGAGACACCGAACATTCTTTCACTTTATTCCATTTCTTTCCCTGCCAGCAGCACTCAAATCATGCATTCATTTCAGGTCAGAATTCTTCCTCCTCCTCTATTAAAATACATTGCTGGGGGCTCTCTGGGAATTACCACTCATTCATAAGAGCTGGGTTCATTTTGTAAACTGATCATCTACACACCCACACAGCGAGTCACATATCTGTGCGTGGTGTTGAGATTTATACTGTATTCTCTTTATTTTGTTCCAATGAATGGTGAAGTTAGACTGCTGGAATGTACAGCAGTAAACCTAGTGGTGCTTTGTGTTTTTCATTATGTTTTCTAGTGCTTTGAATGCATGAAAAATGAATGTAAAAAGCATAACAAGATCAAAGTGCATCTAGTGACATGCATCAGTATGACTGTATTTAAATCATCATAATTGCTGATATCCATTTAGCAGGGTTGGCCTTTGTAAATTGAGGCCCTGTGCAATTTCCATATTTTTTAAAAATGTTACTTTAGAAATACATTTAAATAAATGTGTATGGAGGTTCAAAGCAGCAGGTAACACCAGACAGTATTTAGCAGGACAGTGATTGTTGCTAATTTGTTATGTAGTGTTCAGAGCACAACGAGCAGGAACTTGTTAATTGTTATAAATAAAGAGACTAAAAACAAATTTAGTCCGGCAGATATTAAAAACTTTTTATATAGTGTCTGCTAATAAATAGCACCCCATCACAATGCACCCACCCAATTTACACACACAGGGACTGATGCTGAGTTAGGAGCAAAGCAAAAACAAGGAGCAAATTTGCTCCTGGACAAACCATGTTACAATGCAAGGGGCACAAATTGATTTTTTTGCATGCAAGGAAAATACTGAGTTTTTTTCATGTAGAACACACATACTTGATAGCTTTATTTTTACACTGAAATTAAAGTTGATCTAGGACATGCCGTATCCCAACTATAAACCTGTCACTACATTTTAACTTTATCTCCCCCTTTAATACAACATGGTTTTGCTAAGGTGCAAATTTGCTCCTTTTCTTTGTTTTACTCCTAACTAGCAGCAGATCCACAGTGTACCCCTCTTAAAGACATTACACCTCTCCAATTCACATTATAACCTTTCCCTACACCCTTTATCTCCACCTCTATCGTCTTCATTATTCCCCCCTCTCAAGTCCATTCTCTATGCTCCCTCTCACTCCTCAAACCCTTTTACCTCCTCCTCAGCATCATAATTGCCCACTCTATCCCCTTCTCCATCTTAATGTACCCTCATCATCCTTCTTTCTTCATAATCCTCCTTGCACTCCTAACGTGCTTGTTCACCCCTAAGTCTTTCCGAACCCCTACATACACCCATATATTGCTGCATGCACCTCAATGCTGTTCAGCTGTGCAGATCAGTGATAAAAATTATATAAAGAACCAAAATGACAATCTGGATAACATTCCTGACTGATGAGACAGTCCATTACAACCAGTGCTAATTCGTACTGATGCCATTTTTTATGTAGCTCAATATGCTGCATGTTTTGTATTTGTGTGTCTTTTGTACTTTGCAACTAAATCTGATTCTATATGCAGGTTCTTGAATGCAGGGTTTACACTAGGTATCTGGTCAGAATTGAGTACTGGTGGGAAACGTTTCTGTCTTTTTTGTTTACTATAAGGATCAGAGACAGACAAATAAAGTATTTCAGTAGAGAGAGAGAGAGAATTTAGATGTGGAAATGTGCCTGTGTGGTGCACTAAATAGTAAACAAACTCACAAAGCCATTAAGCCTCAGAGCTTGTGGAAACATGTGGCAGACAAGGTACAGAATCAATACTATTAAAGGAGTGGATGGGTAGAGAAGCTGACAATGAGACCTTGGTATAAAAAATGTATTGGTGGACTGCACAGATTTGTAGAATGCAGGGTTCACTCAGCAAGATTGACAGAACACATTGCTCACTAGTCCGGCCTTGAAGAACTAGGAGGACTCACTTGGAGAACTCTGCATATTAGAAGAGCTGTGTAAAGAGTGGACCAAAATACATGTTAGCACTTTCAGAACCCAGATTAATTGTTGATGGACAGATCAGATGCCAAGAAGGTCAATGCCGTGTAGCCAGCAGAGTCCTCAGGATAAGAGCCTTGGTAGAAGGCTTCATTGACAACATAGGCGTCTGAGTGGCAGAGAGTCTGGACAGTTCAAGCAGTTACAGATCCAGGCCCGGCGCTCCCATTAGGCAAGGTTAGGCACTTGCCTAGGGCGCCGGGCTCTGGAGGGCGCCTGGAGGGCGCCACAGAATTCTAACAGACTTTAAAACTGTGCGGCGACCGCTGACCATACCTGTCACGGCCGCCGCACAGCATTCAGATGGACGGGGAGGGGGGGGAAGAGGCTATTTTGTCACCACTGCCGCCTCTCTGCTCCGTCTCCTCCCCTCCACTTACTAGTGTCAGTGAGTGGAGGGGAGGAGACGGAGCAGAGAGGCGGCGGTGGTGAGACAAGGTAAGGAGAGGAGGGCGCCGATTTTTGCGGGGGGTAGGGGGGGCGGCGATTTGTGCAGGGGGGGGGGGGGGGGGCGCTTTTTTAAAAATGCCTAGGGCGCCGTGGACCCTAGCACCGGCCCTGTACAGATCACAGTTAGAGAAGGACCTTCACCGTGCAATATATGTATGTAGTAGTGCCATACGTGTGAAGAGTGTAGATGACAAGTCCTGAAACAAAGCACTGGGAAATCATGACAAAAAAAAAGCAGTGCAAACTTGTGATAACAATAGTTGTAAAGTTGAGGATGCTCCCCTTACCTTTTTGCTCACTTAGGACCTTTTTTAGAGCTAGGAGCAAATGCAGCTAACATTGTTCCATATGTGGCGGGCTCCATTGTGTCCAGCCTTAACTGACTGTGCTAATTGCGCTCATGCTGTCCTAGGCTAATACACTTGTGTCTCCCCACTCCTAACAGGCAAGGCTAATTCGCAGTAGATAAAAACAAACTTGTCCTTAATTTGAAATTCATCTTGCTTCACCCCCTCCATCAATCTTTATGTTCCCGTGTTTTTGAAACTCAGCTCCACTTTGCTTTTAAAAAGGTCATTGCAATCTTTGTCACTCCTACTCGCTTATCCTCAAGCGCCACCCATTCTCATTGTCTTCAATCTTAACCATGGAAATATGTCAAGATTACATTTTTCTTTCAAATTTTCTTCTAACTTTAGAGTACAACTATTCTCTTATATTTTAAAAATAAATTTCAGTTTATACCTCTTCCAGTCACAATTTTGCACCCCCCCGGAATGCCTTGTGCCCTAGGCTACAGCCTAATCAGCCTATTAGATAATCAGGCACTGGCCTCATGTGAGCCTCTCATTCAAACCAACTGTGTGGTATGGCCAATTTGGACAGAGATATGGTCATTCGGAACTAAACGACCAGGTATAATTAGAGGAAATTATAATACAAAATCCCCTGGGGTATATTACATCGATAATGGGAAGAAAACCAACAAGAAAATAATTGGAAAGAAAATCAACAATCTACATATTGGGCATTGTCCTCTTTACTTTAATATAAAAGAGCAAGGACATCAACACTAACACACAAGAATCCTTTAAAAGTAAAGCTCACCAAAGGCAAGTGGAATCTCTTTATGTAAACCAGATGACAAGGACAGATGCTAGGTATGAAACTGAATAACAGAAAGTAGATGAATGAAGTTGGAGTATTTTCTTCAAACCTGTAGATTCTTTCATAGGTAGTAAAAAAAATTCATATTTTTTTTCATAAAGGCACTGCAGTTTATCATTGTATTTAATTGTTTAAGTTGTATAGAGTTTGTTGTAAGTATGTATACATTCAATAAAATGGCTACTGAAGTTTCTGTCCTAAAGATCATTTAATCTAATTTGGTAGATGAATACATAGACAGATTAATGGGTTTTGTTTATATGCTATTAGAATGATTAATTTACACTGTACAGAGAAATGTTACAAAACAACGTGTCAAGTACACGCTTTTCAGAAGATCTCATCTGCTGGGTCACCAGGAGGAATTTGGGGCCCTAGTACAGCAACTACTTGGGGTCTACGCCATAAATGGTTAGGACAAGGGATGTATGCCAGTATGCAGCGGGCCATACTGCCGAAAGAAACATGGCCAAATAGTATTGGGTGCGTGGGAAACATGGCGTTTGGTTTGCACCTCTTTGCTCTCTCCCACCTATTAGTGCAACTTTCTCAACCTGGTACGGGATTCTAGTCTGGATCTTGGAATGTTGGGCTCTGTTTAGAAAATGTATAGGTACAAGAAATATAGAAACATACCTCCCAACATGTCTGTCGCCACCAGTTTGGGGCAGTGGCCACGGCAAAATGGAGGCTTGACCAAGTTACGATGGGGGCGTGGCTACATCCCCAGATGGCTGCCTAGTGCTGTAAAGCACTAGGCTGCCCATTACATATCTTCCTTCCCCCAAAATTCCCACTCACGAGACAAACATGTCCCCAGGAGGGATAAAGCCCTATAATACTTACATTGTAATATCATCATCAGTTATTTATATAGCGCCCCTAATTCCGCAGCGCTGTACAGAGAACTCATTCACATCAGTCCCTGCCCCATTGCAGCTTACAATCTTAATTTCCCTAACATACACATACACACAGACAGACAGACAGATTAGCGTCAATTTTGATAGCAGCCAATTAACCTACCAGTATGTTTTTGGAGTGTGGGAGGAAAACGGAGCACCCAGAGGAAACCCACGCAATCACAGGGAGAACATACAAACTCCACACAGATGTGTGCTGTGAGGCAGAAGGGCTAACTACTAGGCCAGTGGTTCCCAAACGTTTTCAGTTCACGGCACCCTTAGAGTCTCCATAATTTTTTCAAGGCACCCCTCCAAATTAATTACCGAGCAGTCCCGTTTTATAAGTAGTTAGGTCTAAATAACGTAATAAGTATTTAGGTCAGGACAGAAATAAGTTGTTTGCAAAAATAATACACATAAATCCAAGGGAAAAGAATATTTTTATATTTTTTTTTCAATTATATTTCTGTCAAAGAATAATTTACAGCTAATACTAAGAAGAATAAGATCAAACAAAATAAAACAACAACATGTACAAAAATCATCACACTGTGCCCCTTGATCCACACACTCTGTGCCCTCCTTCATCCACACACTCTGTGCCCTCCTTCATCCATACACTCTGTGCCCCCTTCATCCACACACTCTGTGCCCTCCTTCACCCACACACTCTGTGCCCCCTTCATCCACACACTCTGTGCTCTCATTCATCCACACACTCTGTGCCCTTCTTCCTCCACACACTCTGTGCCCTCCTTCACGATCACACTTTGCCCCCTTCTCCACATACTCTGTGCCCTCCTTCATCCACACACTCTGTGCCCTCCTTCATCCATACACTCTGTGCCCCCTTCATCCACACACCCTGTGCCCTCTTTCATCAACACACTGTGCTCTCCTTCATGCACACACTCTGCCCTCCATCATCCACATACTCTGTGCCCTCCTTCATCCACACACTCTGTGCCCTCCTTCACGATCACACTTTGCCCCCTTCTCCACATACTCTGTGCCCTCCTTCATCCACACACTCTGTGCCCCCCTTCATCCATACACTCTGTGCCCCCTTCATCCACACACCCTGTGCCCTCCTTCATCAACACACTGTGCTCTCCTTCATGCACACACTCTGCCCTCCTTCATCCACACACTCTGTGCCCTCCTTCATCCACACACTCTGTGCCCTCCTTTATCCACACACTCTGTGCCCTCCTTATTCCACACACTCTGTGCCCTCCTTTATCCACACACTCTGTGCCCTCCTTCATCCACACACTCTGTGCCCTCCTTCATCCACACACTCTGTGCCCTCCTTCATCCACACACTCTGTGCCCTCCTTCATCCAGACACTCTGTGCCCTCCTTTATCCACACACTCTGTGCCCTCCTTATTCCACACACTCTGTGCCCTCCTTCATCCACACACTCTGTGCCCTCCTTTATCCACACACTCTGTGCCCCCTTCATCCACACACTCTGGGCGCTCCTTCATCCACACACTCTGTGCCCTCCTTCATCCACACACTCTGTGCCCTCCTTCATCCACACACTCTGTGCCCTCCTTCATCCACACACTCTGTGCCCTCCTTCATCCACACACTCTGTGCCCTCCTTCATCCACACACTCTGTGCCCTCCTTCATCCTTCACACTTTGGCCCTCTTCATCCACACTCTGGCTCTTTTCATCCTCACTCTGCCCCTCTTCATCCTCACTCTGCCCCCTCCTTCATTCTTTTGCCCCTCCATTGCTGCTTCCTATCACCATTTCCCCTCCCCTTTCTTTACTTACCATTCTTAACCTTCTTTCTTCTATTTCTTCTGTCTTCTCTTCTGTCTTCTTACCAATACGGCGGTGCCCAGGACCTAGCATCCTCCTCTCTCCCGCCACTTCTCACTGAATATGTCAGACGTGATGACGTCATGCCCGACATTTAGTGAGAAGCGAGGAGGGAGGAGGATGCTGGGTCCCAGGTGTCGCGGGATTGATAAGTTTTTTTTTCTTTTCTTCCTGGCCACGGCACCCCTGTGACAGCGCCGCGGCACCCTTGGAAGCTGCGGCGCACACTTTGGGAACTGCTGCACTAGGCCATTGTAATATATAACATACATTTATTACACACAGTCTATATACACTCACAGGGAAATCTGTGGTTGTTGGATGATAAGCAGGGTATGACTGACAACATTTGGCCTGGGGGTACAAGAAAGTTTCCTATCTGGATGTGGTTTGTCAAATGTGGGTGTGGTTATATATAGCCAATAAAATATATGAAAATATGTTACGTTATAGAGCTCTAATTAAATACAACATCTACCAGCCTCATCTGGGTAGTATTCAGCATCCGTGAGACCGTCACACTATAAAGAAATCATACTTGGGGCAGCACGGTGGGTTAGTGGTTAGCACTTCTGCCTCACAGCACTGGGATCATGAGTTCAATTCCCGACCATGGCCTTATCTGTGTGAAGTTTGTATGTTTTCCTCGTGTTTGAGTGTGTTTCCTCCGGATGCTCCGGTTTCCTCCCACACTACAAAAACATACTAGTAGGTTAATTGACTGCTATCAAATTGGCGCTAGTCTGTCTCTCTCTGTCTGTGTGTGTGTGTGTGTATGTTAGGGAATTTAGATTGTAAGCTCCAATGGGGCAGGCACTGATGTGAGTTCTCTGTACAGCGCTGCGGAATTAGTGGCGCCATATAAATAGCTGATGATCCCCACATAATACGGAAATCATACCTCCCGGGCCACATTATGACAACTACCCCTCCCCTGACACTTCATGACACCCCCAGCCCACTGTCTGTACTTACTTAGCTTTGCTGTGCTCATGCTGTCAGAAAGCATGTGTGTATTTGTATATTCGTTTATATTATTTTTTGGAACAATGACTTCAAAGACTATTTACCTTGAGTTTGTTGATGTGTATGAAATGCTTAATTTTAATACTCATTTCTACAAGTCCTTATAGAATAACACTCTAATACTTATAACAGGGCTATCCAATGTTTTATATAAGTAGAGATGGTCACTGACCCCCGTGTTTTGGTTTTGGATTCGGTTTTGGATCTGGATTACCGTCGTGTTTTGGTTTTGGTTTTGGTTTTGCAAAACCGCCATTGCGTGTTTTGGTTTTGGTTTTGGTTTTGTTTGGTTTTGTTTTGCTATTTTTTGGGAAAATCCATGTTTTTGGGCCTAAATTAACCCAATTTAGTGCTCCAACTGTTTTAGAGACAAGTAATCTAATTGTTGAGGTAATAAATCATCCAAAAAAACAGTTTAATTCTTCGTTGGTAGGCCTATTCTACACACAAAACAGATTGTCTTCCTCTCCATCTATGCATATTGGCAATGCAGCCATCGTCTTTGAATGTATATTACACCCTACACTTATAGTTAAATATGTAAAGAAATGGAAAAAGCCAGTTTGCTTTCTGTCTCTCAAGGCCCCCCTCCACTTGTATAAAATAGCAAAAAATTCAGCCATTATAGACTGTACAATATAAATTGAAATGGACAAAGGCAGTTTGGTATCTGTCTGCATCAGATCCTCTCTCCACTAGGAGTAAAATAGAAAACTATTCAGCCGTTATATAATCTAGAATATAAATAGAAATTGAGAAAGGCAATTTGGTATCTGTCTGCATCATAATCATC
Organism: Mixophyes fleayi; assembly: GCF_038048845.1. Classification (NCBI taxonomy): domain Eukaryota; kingdom Metazoa; phylum Chordata; class Amphibia; order Anura; family Limnodynastidae; genus Mixophyes; species Mixophyes fleayi. The sequence continues at coordinate 165,148,229 of NC_134406.1, read as the reverse complement.
AACATCATCATTAGCGCCCTCGTCGCCTACACAAATCTCCCCCTCATCCTCTTCTAATTCCAAAGTGGCATCCTCAATTTGGGTATCACCGGCTACACTCGGGCTATTAAGGCACACATCAGCAGAATGCTCACGATTAGACATCCCACTGTTGGATGGACTCTCCACAGGGATTGTTGTCATTTGTGAATCAGAGCAAATATTCTCCTGTAATGCCTCACTGGTATCTTGCAGCTCAGCTTTGACGCGTAACAGTAGTTGTGCACCAATTGTAGCCTGGGTAACTTTTTGGGATCTGCCACTAATAGCCAAAGGTGAAGGCCTCATTCTCTCTTTGCCACTGCGTGTGTAGAATGGCATGCTTGCAATTTTTTTTTTATCGTCACTTAACTTTTGCTCAGTTACACTTCTTTTTCGCTTCAATACAGTAAATTTTTTTTTGGTTTTTGTTTTTTGCACTAATTTGAAAACACTCTGTTGTTTGACATCGCCTTGGCCAGATGACGTACTGGGAACACTAACATCAGGACTGGTGACAGAACCTGGTTGCTCATTTAGATCATATGTGGACTGCTTTGAATCCATTCTGAGCGCAAACCACTGAGGAGTGCTAAAAATTATTGAGTAGATACTGCTGACAGATATGACTTTTGACAGCCAGAAATATTAATGCACAATTAGGGAGGACACCCCAAAAACACTGAGGAGTGCTAAAAATTATTGAGTAGATACTGCTGACAGATATGACTTTTGACAGCCAGAAATATTAATGCACAATTAGGGAGGACACCCCAAAAACACTGAGGAGTGCTACAAATTATTGAGTAGATACTGCTGACAGATATGACTTTTGACAGCCAGAAATATTAATGCACAATTAGGGAGGACACCCCAAAAACACTGAGGAGTGCTAAAATTTATTGAGTAGATACTGCTGACAGATATGACTTTTGACAGCCAGAAATATTAATGCACAATTAGAGAGGACACCCCAAAAACACTGAGGAGTGCTTAAAATTATTGAGTAGATACTGCTGACAGATATGACTTTTGACAGCCAGAAATATTAATGCACAATTAGAGAGGACACCCCAAAAACACTGAGGAGTGCTTAAAATTATTGAGTAGATACTGCTGACAGATATGACTTTTGACAGCCAGAAATATTAATGCACAATTAGAGAGGACACCCCAAAAACACTGAGGAGTGCTAACATTTATTGAGTAGATACTGCTGACAGATATGACTTTTGACAGCCAGAAATATTAATGCACAATTATGGGGGACAACCCAAAAGCGCTGGGGAGTGCCAAATATGAAGAAAAAATAATAAACCTCTATCCTCCTCTCTGCACTAGCGATTTTGGTTAGAGCAATTGCAAGAACAATATTGTATTCTTTCTCTGTCCCTGCTCTAATTAGCCTATGACTACACCCTGCTCTCTCCCTCTGTCAAATGGCGATGGATTGCTGTGGAGGCGTGTATTTATAAAGTTGAAGTATCGCGAGAACCGAGTCCCGAGATCCGACGACGTCACAATGACGTTCGGCCTCGATTTGGATTCGGAATTGGCGGGAGAGTACCGAGCTGCTCAGCTCGGTACTCGGATACCCAAAGTTCGGGTGGGTTCGGTTCTCGGAGAACCGGACCCGCCCATCTCTATATATAAGTAACATTTTTACAAGCTGTTGGAAACCAAAGAATGAAAACTATAGAAATACTAATTGCGGCTCCATATAACAATATTGTTTTAAAAATAAAACAATAAAATATGGACTCTATGAAAAAATGAGCTATACAAAATATATAACAAATCTTCTTCATGTACAACTATTTTTAAACAAAATTCCAAGTAATTAAAAAATATTTCGTTTTTGTGTATATCTTATCAAGACAAAAGTAACTACATTAACTGAAATGATTTATAGAATTTATTAAATTAATTTTGCCAAATGGAAAAGGAATATAACACTTGTCTTGAGTTTATTAATACTTGGATTTATACTAAGCGGAGCTTTCAACCCTTTTATAAAGAACCCAATGCATCCCTAGTAACATAAGTCAAACTTTAATGAAATCCAGTACCCTCTAACAACAAATGTGTAAAGTAGTTCACATTCTCTAATAATAATAATTTAAAAAATGTTCCTTTGTGGCTATTGCTTGCAATCACTGTACTGCACCTTAAGCAAAACATATTTGCATATATATTATTTTACAGATACGTATGGTAAAATACCGACAAAGCCCTCTAGAGGGAGCTCTAAATCAATGGCATACGTATGAGAAAAAAAAAGGAAATCAATTTAGTCCGCCCAGCGCAAGATTCATTCTCTGTTCTACACACAGTATTCAACGGGCAAACAGTGTCCCGCCTCCAACCACACTCTGTACTACAGGGAGGCAAGATGAAGGCAGGAAGCACAATAAAAAGAAACTGAATGACAGACAAATATAAACATTTCTGCTGTTCGCTCATTGCAGGATATGTCTGATACTACACAGAGATTACTGCTGCCTGTGTTGGATTAGTTGAGAGGGATTTTCTATCGTTGCCCTGGCTGAGAAGCATATGTGTGGTGTGTGCAAGAGACTGAATTAATGGGAGTGCGCACACTGCTGCAAGAGCTTGGATTAGAGGAGAGAAATTGCATTTGGCTTTTTATGTGGCTCCAGTGTTGCCTGGGTGGCCTCTGAAGCATTTGCGGTGCAGGGATGCTTATATGACATTCGGGCACGTTTACTGATGCATTCAGTTGTCCCTGAGGATTTAAGTCGATATAGCCTCAGGATTTCTGGAACTTATTTCATGGATTCAAATGAACAGGGAAGTCAAACACCAGAACCTTATTTGGGGAAGCGAGTGAGTATACATAATTAATACTGTGTTTACACTATGTATGCTTACTGTTTGTGCATGAATATAACATTTTATATAGGTTAGTGTATTATATAGAAATAATAGCATATATGTATATACATAACAACACAATTGGCAGTGTGATACAGGTAATAATATAAAATTAATATATATATATATATATATATATATATATATTAGTGTTTGTGATTTTAGCTTTTCTGCAGTTCTTTAGTACTTCTTTTTTTTAATTTTACACCAGTCCACAACATACATGACATGTATTCGCATTTGTAAAGTTCTGTATGACACACACATGGAAAACCCACATGAGCATAAAGTAAATGTGTTTGTGTTGCAGCGTGAAGAAGGGAATGTCCCTTAAAAACTGACGATGAAATCAGCTTTAGGGGGGAAATTACAGTAAATGTACAGAACTCCAATGGAAGGAAGAGGAGGGGGGATACAGAGATTGAAGAATGAAAGAGCATCACAGAGACCAAGCACTCACAACTAAAGTGTAAAGGTTGCAGTCGTTTTTTTTGAGATCTGGGTGGGGTCTTACTATTAAAATTTTGTATTAAGATTTATTTTTTTACCACGGATTTCAAGTCAGCCATCCTTGAAAAATATGGCTCATCCTAGGAGAGGAGGGTACGATCATCGGGACATAGTGGTAAAATACATCCATTATAAGCTGTCACAGAGGGGCTATGAATGGGAAGAAGGGAGGCAGACTTCCTCTGCGTTCCCACATACTTCTGCTGCTAATAATAATCTTACTAATGATGGAGAGGTGTTTGCCATACCTGGTGGTCAAACTGGACAACCTCTGGCTTCAGATTTGCCTGCTGCTTCCACTTCAAATAATGACTCTTCAAGTAACGCTCCAGTTCCTCTTGTAGAAAGTGCACCTGCTGCTCCCAGAAGCTCTGCATCTGCTGCTTCCCCAGTCCCTTTACCCCAGGCAGATCTGGATGTTGACCAAGATGCACGTCAACCACTAGATGATAATAATGACGAAGATGCCCCTTTACAACCAGTCCCCCCTGCATTATTTCAGACACTGAGTCGTGCAGGAGATGAGTTCTCCAATATGTACCAACAAGACTTCAGACATATCTCAGGACTCCTCCACTTAACCCCATCCACAGTTCGTCTTCGATTTGCTGCCGTGGTAGAAGAGCTCTTTCATGATGGTGTAAATTGGGGCCGAATTGTAGCTTTCTTCGAATTTGGAGGAGTCATGTGCGTGGAGAGTGTGAATCGAGAGATGTCTCCATTGGTAGACTCCATTGCAGGATGGATGACTGAGTACCTGAATAGGCATCTGCAAAACTGGATCCAAGAACAGGGAGGATGGGTATGTTTTATATCTTTTTATGTTTGTCTTTTAAAATTTACATGTACACATTGCTTTGCTATCGTTAGTGTGGGTTTGAAAAATAAAAAAAATAGAAGGTTGACAAATAAAGATCACATGGAAAACGAGTCTGCGCAAATTATGGAAGAAGCCCTTCAAGAACCAAATAGTGAAACCTGTGTCTGCATGTATCGTAACTGAAGTTTAAATACCAGGTGGTGTTCTTTCTTTCATCTTCTCATTGGGAAGTTTGGTTGTCAAGTTCTGCCACTATTAATGTTTCACAAACAATGACAAGAATTTGTAGGTTTTTTTTTTACTCTGTTATGTTAAACTAATGTTTTGTTTACAAACAATATTAGTTACTGCTATTCTTTATTAATAATATAAAAACTTAAAAGTTAAGTGTGGACTGATCTTCTAAGTTACTATATGATTCTTAAGCTCAAGTGGTCTATACTGAAATGTATAATGTACAGAAAAAAATGGGAGAAATGAGGTTTCCTACAAGACAGCTGGGCACAGAGTAATGTAGCTAGTAATTCAATTATACTTCATACTTGGATTTTTTTGAACAAACACTTTCAAAAGTTAAGTATGTACTGATCCACCTGGGTAATGTCCGTTCCGTTTAGATTTCAGGTAGGTCCTTCATTCACCAGTCTATAAATTGTGTATAAATAGTAATAATTCCATAAATTCTAGAACAGAATTTTTCATAGTATGCTTTTTTACTATTATCATAACTATAGCACGTGTCTAGTTCTCCCTGATAATTTGTCAACAGTGCCCTTTGAAGGTGTAATAATGTTCTTAAAATTGTTTGTTGCCCAGGATAAAATAACCTGCTATGGATGCATATGATGATGAAGGTTTGGTTCAGGCCTGTCACGTATTAGTTAAAAGATAATAAAGCTGCTCTGAGGTACACAGTAAGACAGGGAGTTATCAGTCAGTTGTTAACGCAGTCTTATACTAACCTTCTAGCATTACAGGGCAGGAATTGCTGTCCTCGGAGGTCTGCTCAACCATCAGCAATTTTATAATTGGCAGAAGACGTAAGTGGTACTGCATCAGTGAATGTAGAATTCACTAAGTCAAATCATGGCGTTGGTTTGCATTTCAGAAGAGTGAGGGAAGAGGTGAATGAACAGATCTATAAAGTTAACACTAAAACGTTAGACATCTGTAGTAAATATTTCAGTCTCCTGGGATTTATCCAATTCTTTATGTTCATTATATTGCTACAAGGAGATAGAGGGAAAGACCCAGACGATGCTGACAGAAATTAAAAAAGACGGTGTATCTGAATACATTTTTCAGTGTACTTATTAGTATCTAGATAATGTTTTGTTGGTATTTTGCCTACCTATATTTTTTTTTCTGGTGCTAAGATTGGAATTAAACATTTGTTCTGTGTCATCACCTATAGCTATGCTATTAGCAAAGAACAAGCTTGCATTGATCCCCCCCCCCCCCCCCACACACACAAGTAAACCGCTTGCCATTCTAGCTGTCAAAATAATGTAGACAATTGTCGATTATCTTATTCCACTTCCCTATATGATGCACTATAAGTGGGAAATTATGTTATTTTCCTATTACATTCAGTTCAGTAGGAAGTTAATAGGGACAAGCTGTGCTGAAATTAATCTTATTAGCCAGTCAATGTACTTATCAGAGATACTTTACTAAATATGCAGCTGCAATAAAAAGAGCAGAATTGGTACTGCCAATCTCATTGTAATGTGAGCCTTGTATAGTTTCAACATGCATTATTGTACAATTTGCTGAGATCGCAATTCATTTATAATCTTTTGACCTTAGTGTGATTGTATCTAGGATTTTTCAGTATTGTTTTGGGCTTGTTCTCCTATACTGCCCACTCTTTTTATTGCTATTCATTTTTTGGGTGAATTTGAATAAATTGGCCAAACTCTTTTCGTAAGTTGGGTCCTATTTCCTAGAAAATTGTATTCATGATCTCTATTTTGTGTGACCGAGAATTGCAGATGGCATTGAAGTCTAGCTGTTCATTTGGGTACCTGATTGACCTAATTAGTACAAGGTGGCCATCCACATTTGTAGCCAAATGTAGATCTCAATGTGTGGGCTGCTGTAGGGGAACTATGTGACAGGTGTACTTTATGCTTCATCTGTAAATGGATTCACCAGATTGTGGGATGCAGTGTCTCAGAAACGGAGGTCTGAAAGATCGAATCCTCTCTACTATTTGGGAGAAAGAGAATCAAATATAAAGTGAAGATCCCAAAAAAAAATATCAGTAATACTCCTATAAAAGGCAACAGATATTGACTTATTCTTACTAAGCAATCGTCTAAGGGTATTAGCTATTTCAACATAGTTGGTTGAAATGGATGTCATACCACCATGTTGGTGTCCTTAAAGAGCAGTTCTCAGAAATTAAGTTTTCACTAAAAACAACTAACAATATAATAATATCTAACATTCATTTTTGCTTGTTTATTTATTTTTATATCTTTATTGCTTTTAGGTGCTTTTTATTTTAGTCCCATGTCTGCTTTCCCACTCAGCTTTTACGCTAATCTGTTCTATCTTCAAATCAGCAGTGTCCTAATGATAGCCCTTACCATCATAATGAGGGGGGGCTAGGCATAGAGAGGTATGGACTCGGTGTGGTATAGGTGCATATGAAGGATATAGCTACACCACAAATCGTTACCCATTCAGCACATTTGTCATTGAAGATGGGGAATTCCAATCACAGTATAGTGAGGGATAGAAGAAGCCAAAGGGCGAGAACTCAAACATTTGAATGTTAAATATTTATTGATCCCTTTACAGGAGTTTGCTGATTTGATATTTCACAGGTTCTCTTTAAAACCTTAAATAAGTATATTTATCTAGTTAAGTGTTTTCAACTGGTGGGCTACACCTGTCCCACCAAGTGTGACATATAGTCTCCATTTTGATTGGGAAAAACATTGTTTTTCTTAATGGGTCGTTTGAAAACTAGGATACATACAAGGAAATAAAAAAGGGAGGGAGGATTAGGAGCAATAACAATACCAAAGCTGACCAGCTAGTACCCCCAGCTTTACTAAGGGAAAACAGTTTCCATAATTATTGTTTTCCCCCAAAAAAAGAGGAACAATATTATATTCTCTTTTATGGGACATGACAAGAGAAGAGACAGAGCTACAGTTGGTTATGAATTGTGCAATATGAAAAACTGTATAACGAGTCAAAAATGTAGCATGTAAACTAAGTAAAGGCTGGAGAGGAGGGAGTGCAGCATCTCCTATGCCAAAGTGCTCCATTAGTGCTGCTCCTTTATAATATATGCACATATGGGTTCCTTTGCTACCACATTCTGGGTACTGTAACACAACTCTGTGATGCTATTTTTTTCCTTATCCTCTGCCAATATACACTGTGCTTTGTTAGACTATACTGCCTGTATCCAGAGACTATATTCTTTATTTAATGTGATATTTTTGATAAGGTGCATTGGATTAGGATCAGATGACCCTTTTCATCACTCTTTGAAGTTGGCAGGCTATAACTTCCTTCATAGAGGTGATACTGAAAGCCATACTAATCTTGTGAAGGGCAGTGGTCTGTCCACTTATATGCATGGACAGGAATTTATGTGACATTGAGGATTATGATACGTTCGTATGTATCGTTTGCAATAAAGATTCTCCAATGCGATCGCTGTGGTTCCAAAGCAAAAAGGTTTTATTCTCAAAGTATTAAAAGGCAGAGTTTGGTATACATACGCTTGCGCCTGTTGGCAACAACACAAGTTTCTATCATAACGTTCTGGTTTCCAAAGATGGAGGTGAACAATTTATACATAGTACAGTTGTAAAAAGCAGTGACATCACAAAGATACACAGTTACAGTATTAAGGTGGTTTTGCCAAGGTGCAAAGTTAATCCATTTTTTTTTACTTTGCTCTCCTTAATGACTTAGGCCCATAGTCTTTATTCTGTATTCTAGTGAAAGCAAATATCTGATTGTTTTCTATAATTTGCTAATGACAAACCCTCAGTGTCATGATGTGGGGAAAGGAATGGAGGCAACCAAGAAACTACAGTCTGATATTTGTAGCACTGTCCTGTAAAACTGATTTGGAACGACTTTGATGTAAAATGCAGCGGTATATAAAACATCCATATTGTTTTCTTCTTGTATTTGCTGATTATTGAATGTAAAGTTGTTTTTTGCTATTTGATATCCTAGCTGCCCATATTACCGTCTGGTCTCAACCATGTTGGTAAAAAAAATACCCTCATTGCCTGAAAAGTTAAATGGCACTGGTTTCGTTTATTATGTTACTACTTAAAGAAACGTTTGTAAATACCATACTGTTTGCCCTCCTTCAGGCTACTTTACCAGTGGCACTAATACAATTCCTCCTGTAATGGAGTGGGTGGAATAGTAAGTAGCAGGACACACGGGTAATATATTATGTTCTACGTCTGTATTAGAAATTCAATATATATGTGGTTATCTGTTATATTTTATAGTGCTAAATATATCCATCTTGGGAATAGATGTGACTTATTAGAACCAGAAAACGCTAAAAAAATCTATTATAACATGCAAACATTTTCTGGAGTGTTGTAAAGTTATCTTTTATACAAGTACAGGCTACATTGTAAAGTTTTTTTTCTAAATATATTTGGTACACTGGGAAGAGAGATGGTTATATGGAATTAATTATTACCATTATTTTACATATGAATACTAACTAAATACATGTAAGCTTTTTAGACATGAAATCTTTTAGTAATCACACAGATTAGATGTTTTCCTGGCATCCCTCAGCAGTGACAGGTGGAATTGGTCAGTGTTGTTTTTTTTCCCTTCAGGCCAAACTGTTATACACCTTCATTAGCTAATCTGTCATCTGCAGAGTGATGGGACTGCATTGCTCTTTAGCGTATCCCTAGATACGAAGCTTTTCACAGTGTTTTATTGCCTGCCGTTATTCAGCATAGCCCTGGGCCTGTTTGTCAGTATCGTATATCATTTTTACATGCTGGTGGGTGCATTTTGAGCTTTTTCTTTGGTTTTAACATGAAAATGTAATCAAAGGTATAGCCAAAATGATAAACCGATCGGGACGTGGCTGCTGTTATTAACCCAACTTAGATGCTAAAAATATGATTGATCAATACACACAATATATGATGGCAAAATATTTATTTTGACATGACATCAGCAACATGAAGCTGTGCAGTACTAAATAACATTTAGGGGTATATTTACTAAACTGTGGGTTTGAAAAAAGTGGAGATGTTGCCTATAGCAACCAATCAGATTCTAGCTGTCATTTATTTAGTACATTCTACCAAATAACAGCTAGAATCTGATTGGTTGCTACAGGCAACATCTCCACTTTTTCAAACCTGCAGTTTAATAAATATACCCCTTAGTAGATGTCTATGCAGGTGTTTCCCAAAACAAATTTAAAGGATAACTCCACCAAATACTTGACTTTGTGTGAACCTAGGTAAAATAAGTAAATTAAGAATAATGTACTTCCCTCAAATGTTTGCTATGTTTTGTATGTGTCTTATTATGCCAAGATATCGATTTTGTTTCTTGGAAACTGCTAAAGAATGAAATGTGCCACATTTGCTTAATTTGCAAAGTTAATTTTAATACCTTTTTACCGTTTTTTTTGTTTTTTTTTACCTTTTAGAAGAGACTTTTCAACTTGGGTATAATCAAGTATTTCTGCTATTAAAGACACCAATCATGGGAAGACTACATTATTAAACAATATATGTTTTTTTTATAAAATTTCTTGCCTAATTTAAACCTGTTGGTACTTTATTTTGTTTACAACCTATCACCTGGTAAACACAGAGGCTGTGGTTGAGCCACAATTAAAAAAACAAACAAAATAAATGTAAACCAAAAAGAGAGAACAAAGTCAAATTCCAATATAATTATCAATGCAGAGAGGATTTGCACCCAGAACTATAGCATGGAATTGATGGCAAATAACCTGGTATTGGGTAATGGTGGGAAGATACATTTCAGTTTAGCTTCATGGAAATGTGAGTGTATGAAATACAGTAACATATACCAGTATATGAACACAGAGTATCTTAAATGCAAGTCAGCTACAGGTTTATATATCACATGCAGATTTACTTGAAAGAGAGATACAATGTTTTATGTTTGGCCAACACCTTCAAGAGGAGTCACCATCTCCAATATCAATTCCATAAAGGGACTTGATCCATCTTGACCAGACATATGTATACTTTTGTTTTGCAGTTTCTCATGAGCTATACAAAATGTTTGTGTACCACAGTTTAATTGTCCAAAGCCACACATTGTTTGAAAGCTAAAGCCATCCACAACCTTGCTATGCCAACCCTATAGAGAGAGAGTAAATCAATCACATATTATTGGGTTAGTGTATCTAGTAGCCTTTACATTGATAGCTTGAATATTAATACCCCATGGGCAAGCAAGGGTACAGTTACACCAGTTTTCCATATACATTTTGACTTAGCAAGTCAAAATGTTTGTAATGGACATTCCCATAATAAATGCCAGAATGTGTCAGATTTCCAAATTTAGGGCAATATGGCTAGGTCCCCCTCCCAAATGTCATTAGTCATCTAGGGGTGAGGAAGACCCTATGGAGAATATATAGCTCCACCTGTTGAAATTTCACACACAATGTGTCCACATGGGCATACGCCAGGTTATAGGACCATTCACCATCAGAACATGTCTTCAGGTCACTTTTACATTTTGTCCAAAGCATTGAAAGGCTGTCTGAATCCAATTCCCTCACCAGGAATACATAAATAACTGAAATTCATTTTCAAGGCCCAGCTGATGGAATTGTTTTCTTTACACAGACATCCTAAACTGTGCATTAAAGAATGTTAAAGCTGTAAGTTCCTGTGAAACATTACACTGGGGATTCTAAACTCAGCATGGATTTGTTCGAAGGATGGTCAGACAGATAAACATGGCCAACCTTCTGTAATACCGTATCTGGTCAAAACGTTTTGCAACTACATTTTAGACCGCGCCACTAGCTTTCCATTATGTCAAAACAGGGCATCTGAGCCTATACCCACACCTCCCACCAATATATGCATCAAGTCGCTAAGGCGCATAGCCTGGGTTATAAATGATGTGGATTTTTTCGTAACTCTTGCCCTCGTTAGAGCCTAAGTTGGTGTATGGCCAGACCCTTCCTGCTAAATCAGGAGGAGTGGTATATTCAAGAGATTCCCCCATCCAGTGTCGGACACACACATACACACTTTTAAACATAACAATCTTCATGTGACTATTATGGCAACCCCAGTCACATGGATTATGCTATAGTGAGCAGAGGGGTTATGGAACTCCCATCGTTTCAGCATGTTTATTCACAGCACAGTCACCTTTGTCATCTGCCATCGTGTGTGTTTCAACTACTGGTTGTTGAAACACTTCCAAATAGATACATTTATGTTAAAATGGTATAAAACATTTAATAAAAATCTATATGGGATTGCAACTTTAACACATTATATCCCCATATACAGTGGCGGGCTGGCTCGGGGGACAGGGGGGCATCGGCCCCCCGGTTGGGCCGGGGGGTAGGCCGCCCCCCGGCTGCAAAATACAATTCTTTCCCCCGCGGCCGCATCTGATGACATCAGATGCGGCCGCGTCAGCGCACAGGCGGCCGCATCACATGACAGGGGATGTGGCCGCGTCATCAATGACGCAGCCGCATCCCTTTTCATGAGATGCGGCCGCCTGTGTGCCCCCCGGCCACGCCTCTCCCAGCCCGCGTCTGCCCATATACAACATTATTTGAGACAGATCTGGAGAACTGAGGTTGAGATTATAAAAGTGATCGAATGAAGTTTAAAATATACATTTATACCTTTGTCTTATGCTTAGAGAAAGAAAGTTGTGTTTGACTACCTGTACCTCTAGGTATAGTATACATTGCTTCCCAGCTGACATGACCGTTTAATGCCAGTAGCAGTACAACTTTGAATGTAACTGTACTGTTTACATCACTAAAATAGCTTGTTGGCCCTGTCCATTACATAAAAAAAATAATTGTTTTTTCCTCTGCAAGGTTTCTTAGATTCCTAGAAATGTTGTTGCAAATGGTCAGCTGAACAGATGGTCTGATGTGAGACTGAGTTTATGTGTAGAAATCTGAATATGTAGATGGATGAAGAACTGTTTGCAGTAAGGTAAAATAATATTCCTGGTATGCTTTGTTCTGTGACTGCGAGATTGTTGTTTCAAAGCTATGGCTCAGTTTGCGATTTACAGTTTATACATTAACTGCAATGTGCAAGTCTTCTTTCATTTTGAAGTCTTTTGAGGTTACCATAATGCTTTAAAATGAAAATATTCATTCTGACTCCTGTGATTATGTTCCTTTTGTAGCAGGGCTACCAGGTTACTATAGTGACTAAAAATGCTCCCTAGCTATTAGGTCTTCCTGTCTCACCCATACTGTCCAAAGGAAGTTCCATATAAGTTTCAAGTTTTAGATTCGGTTGTTAGTGGCTGCATATAATTGTTCCACGCTTTTCTAAATATATTTCCACTAAAACAATCATATTAACTAGTGATTATTGTTGTGGCCATTGGTTTCTGTTAGCATTTTCCGATTGGTGGGTCCATTTACAACTGTGACACTTGTGAATGCACTATGTGTGTGTACATTGATAAATGCCTCAGAAAGAGCCACATGATCCTGCTAATGTTGTACAATGCTGATTGGCCTTCATTTATTATTATTTATTATTATTATTTATTTATAAGGCGCCATAGATTCCAAAGTGCCGGATACAGAAGCAAGTAACAAATAGACGAGGTAATACATATAAGTAGCACAGATGAGTGTGAGTAATGCTATGGGGACTCTCACAGAGTGCAGTAAAAGATGTGACCGTACGACCGAGGGAGTCAGACAGTAGACAGACATGGGACAATAGGTAAAGAGGACCCTGCCCATGAGAGCTTACATTCTAGAGTTAGGGGTAGTGAGAGACAGTAGGACCAACTGGGAAGAGATGGAGATGGCAGAAAAGGAGGTGATGGATAGAATAGTTAGGCGGTGGTAGAATAGGTGAGCTTACAAAGGTGAGTTTTGAGTGAGTGTTTGAAGGACTGAAGCTTGGGGGAAAGTCGAGTGAGACGGGGTAGTGAGTTCCAAAGATTAGGGGCAGCATGGCAGAGGTCATGGAAGCAAGCATGTGGGGAGGTAATGAGAGGTGCATTGAGGTGGAGGTCAGAGGTAGTGTCAAAAGCAGCAGAGAGGTCGAGGAGTACGAGAAGGGAGGAGTGACCTTTGGACTTAACTGAAAGTAAGTAAATTGTTACTTTAATGAGGGCAGTTTCAGTTGAGTGAAGGGGACAGAAGCCAGATTGGAGAGGGTCAAAAAGAGAATGGGAAGAGGGAAAGTGGCTCAGACTAGATTAAAGACAAGTCTTTCGAGAATTTTAGAAACAAATGGAAGCAGAGATATGGGGCGATAGTTGGAGAGATAGGATGTGTTGAGGGAAGGTTTCTTAAGAATAGGGGAGGTGAGAGCATGCTGGAAGGCAGAGGGGAAGATACCAGTGGAGAGAGAGGGGTTAAAGAGGTGAGCAAGGTGAAAACAGGCATTGGAAGATAGGCAGCAGAGGAACTTCGAGGGGGCAGGATTGAGAGGGCAGGTTGTAGAAGAATAGGAGGAAGGAATAGAGAGGATCTCAGGCACAGTTACAGGAGGGTAGGAGCCAAGGATGGCAGAGTGAGTGATAGAGAGGACAGGAGGGGGGGAGGCAAGTCTGATGAGACCAGATATTATTGTGGATAGAGTCAATTTTGTTTTTGAAGTAGGTGGCAAAGTCAAGAGCAGTGATGATTGAGGGGGGACGAGTTGGGGAGGACACACTAGAGAATTAATGGTAGCAACGAGGCGTCGCAGTTTATTGGACAAGGAGGAGATGACAGATGTGAAAAAGGTTTGTTTGGCAAGAGGGCATAATAATAGGAAGAAAGGATGAAGTCAGCAACGGAGCATTATTTTCTCCATTGACATTGAGGAGCTGGAGCACTTTTGAAGGAGATCAGTAAAAGGGGAGTGCTATGGTTGGAGATTGGGTTGGCCACGAGAACGAAGGGTGGTGGCTGGGGCTGCAGTATCAAGGGCAACAGAGTGTGTAATGTTGTAAAGAGAGACAGCAGCGTTGGGACATGATATGGAAGAAATGGGAGCAAGTAAGGGTTCGAGGGAGGACGCAAAGATGATGGGGTCAGTGCTATTGATGGGACGCAGTGTGCGAGCAACTTTGGGTGGGAGAGGGGTGACAGGGTAAAGAGAGGGTAAAGGAATGGAGATTGTGGTCAGAGAGGGGGAAGACAGAATTGGAAAATTTGGAGATGTCACAGAGATGGGAGAACACTAGGTCCAGGGAGTGACCATCACGGTGGGTTGCAGAAGTTGTCCATTAGGAGAGGCCATTGGAGGAATTGAGAATAAGGAGGCAATAGAGGTAGCGGTAGTAATAGGAGAGTGGGTAAGGATGTTAAAATCCCCAATGTTAATAGTGGGAAGATCAGAAGAGAGGAAATGGGAAATCCAGGCAGCAAACTTATCAACACGAAAGTGGAGAGGGAAAAAGAGGCGGATGGAGTGAACTTCAGGAAGAGAAGGAGAGGTAGGGTTTAGGGGGAATAACGCAGAAGGTGTAGCCAGCAGACAGAAGGACACCTACACCACCTCCTTGGCAGTCCCCAGGACGGGGAGTGTGGGAGAAGAAGAGACCCCCAATGGGAGAGTGCAGCAGTGGAACCAGAATCAGTGGGGGAGATCCACGTTTCTGTAAGGGTCAGGAGAACCAAAGGAATGGGAGAGGAAGAGGTCATGAATGGGAATGAGTTTGTTGCAGACAGATCATTCATTCCATAGCGCATAGGTCAGGGGAAGGTGTGTAAGAGGAAGGATGGGAATAAGGTTGGTGGGATTGGATTTTAGGGGGGACAGGGTAATATGTGGTGCAGGGGGAACGACAGCAGACAGAGGGGATAAGCTTGGGTCTGTAATATGGAGTCATGATGTGCGGAGCAATGTGGGAGGAAGTGTTGAATGGAGAGTAATAAGGTACAGGAGATGTAGTAATTGAGACCTTGCAGAGTCATGAAATAGTCAGTGGTAGCATATTAGTGATTGATACATAATTCAGCACCATCTGATGACCACTGTTCAGTGTAATGTGGCACAGGCTAGTGTAGAGTAATCAGTGCACAGGCTGGTGCAGAGTAATTGGCACACAGGCTTGTACGCTACCTGCAGGTATAAATAAGTTACGAGTTGAGGTATATACAAGGTTACAAGTCGGCCAAAAGTTGGAAACCAGCAATTTTATCCAAAATAATCATAAAAGTATACTATTAAGTATGAAATATTGCCTCCTAATGGACATTATGTTTTACATAGCTTACCAATTGTTTGTTAAAGAATTGCCGGTCCCAAACTTTTGGATAAATTTGTTCAGGTCTGTTTATATAAAGGCATAATATTAGTTCAAGTAAAAAATATGACATTATGTTGTGATATAATTTATTTATGCCTATGCTGCAGTGCTGGTTTCGTCATACATAAACCTGCTAGAAGACAGGAATTTCTATATGAAATCATAATTTAATTCAAGACTACAGACGTCACTAGGATATCTGCTAGCAGACACAGAGTGAAACAAATATTCATTATATTCAAAGTACACTTCAGTTCCTTTCAAGGAAATGATACTTCCTTCTCCAGGGGTTTTCAATTAACATATATTGGAAAACTGTGATTATTTTGAATTTATATCTGAACAAGCAACATATATTACATACATTATTGGTTACAGCTATGTAATCTTGCCTGAAATTATTCTGCTATTATCCATTTTCTTATTAGTACAGGCACTATGTGAGCACTACAGCCAGCAGTGTGTGTTAGATCACTGACCAGTCCTGGCAGGTGTGAGCAATAACCTCCAATATTTTTTAAAATCATTGCAAAGCAATACACTGCCCCCAGCCAGCTACTTGATAATGCCACCCGGCTGGTAAAATTTTCTGGGGAGAACACTGATAACATTGTAAAATGTGTTTCTGAGAAACTTTAAAATTGTAGGATATGTTATCATACATTCTAGGGTTACAGTGAAAACTTTGAATAATCACATGAGATTACTTCGCCCAGAGGAAGACCCACACCAATAATTAATTGCAGTTTATTTAACACAGTAGGATTTACAAAGCAGAAGGGGGGGCACAAATTTGACCTTGTTTTTTCATTAGAATGGTGTCTGTTTAATAAATCACATTGCAATTATCCTTTACTTAGCTTTACTGTTAAAGTTAGACTTGTTAAAGCTGCATTAGAGGTAAACTTGAATCATGGTATCTGAAATTTTTTATTGTATGTTTAACACTAAACACTTTAATCATACTATGGTATTTTTATTTTCCTAATGTGTGTGTAATGTATTTTATGCTTTTCTGGTTTCTCATGCAGAGAGAGTTATACAGTAATAAGGAAATTTATATTTGTTAGTAGCTCAACAAAATTCAGTATAGGGCCAAGAAGTTACTGATGTTTTCATTCCTTACTGATAAGTTTGATACTGAAACAACATAATATCTAGTGACTAGTATTGTTCATTAATTGTGAAAAATTGGTTTCCACAATTCTTTCTCTGTTAATATACAGAACCTTTGTTTTTGTTACTGAATACTGTATATCTTTTTAAATTAGAAAATGAAAAACAATAGAATTGGCAAATTTTTGATAGACTAGATTTACTATTTGGTTTGCTTCCTATAGCCATGCATGAGCTTCCTGACCTCTCCACTGGAAGTTTGATCGACTCTTCTTGTGCAAATTGCTCCAGTTTTCAGATCTTTCCACAGGTGTACTATGGGATTTAGATCTGGACTCATTGTTGGCCGCTTCTGAACATTCCAGCTTCTTGTCTTGAATCATTCCCATGTGTTTTTTGTGTTTTGGGCCATTGTCCTACTAGAAGAACCCTGATCTTTGCCAGAGACCCAGTTTTCTGACTCTGGGTTCAACATGCTCCAAAATGGCCTGGTAATATCCAGATTTCCTGATGTCATGCACACGTTCCAGATGCAGAACAGCAACCACAAAACATCCCCGAACTTCCTCCATGTTTGACTGTAGGGTGTTCTTTTTATTTTGATTTCTGTAAACATAGGGATTATGTGCTGTAACAAAAAGCTGTAATTTGGTCGCATCTGTCCAGTACATTCTCCCAGATGGATTATGGCTTGTTCAGGTGTGTTTTGGCAAACTTAAGGGGCTTTCTTATCTCTCTCAGCAGTGGGATCCTCCAGAGCATCCTACGATATAACCCCATCATCATTGAATTTGCAATGGATAGTGCAACTTGAAACTATTGTACCTTTTGTCTGAAGGTCAGCTTGAATGTGTTTAGCAGTTGATCGACGTGCTTTCTCCACCATTCAATCAATCCTGCTCTGCAATCTTTGATCAAGTTTTCTCTTTCCAGCGAGGTTGGCTACAGTGCCATGGGAATTAAATTTTCTGATAACATTAAGCACAGTGAAATCAAGAACATCAAGGTCTCTGGAGATCTATTTGTAGCCTTGAGATCTATGCTTGGCTACAATCTTCTGTCTGACCTCCTCAGACAATTATCTGGCTTTCTCTACTTTCTTGGTCATTGAGGTACACCCAGCGACACAAAGTAGGAGAATGAGCCACTCTATCTGTTTAATGAGTGATTTTATTTTGCAATCACTTGCCACTAACCATAGGTGAGTATTTTCCAATGTGAAGGAGAATCATCTCATTGAAATCTAGTTATTGCTACTTCTAAAAGCTATGATATATGATACAGATATGCTAGGTTAAGGATAAGCGCTGACAACAACTGTCTTCTTGTTTTGTATACTTCTAATAGCTGCCAATAATTTTGTCCAGCCCGTTTATGGATTTATGTGTGGAATAAACTACAACTTGGTAAATGTTTCCACTTTTGTGTCTTATTCCACTGCAAACCCAAGAAATGTTTGGATACGTAACTAGAAATGGTGGAAGATAGAAGTTCACTAGCTCAACTTTCTGCCTCTTTCTGGCACAGTTTTGTGCATTTAACAATGGAAACCTTGGTTAGTGAAAAACCTACAATTTTAGTTTTATATTTTAGGAGAGTTTTATGACTATTATTTAAAGATACATGACCGTAGGCCAGGTACGTTTATGATGGTCCTAGACCTGGTAGTTGACATTTAATCTGCTTAAATCTATAGCAGGATACAGGATATGTCTTACACACATTTTAAAGCATGTTTAATGCTGAATATTAAAGTGTTCATTTACACGTCACTAATCAAAAAGACAAAACTAAAAATATGTAGTAAAAACTAAAGTGTGATCTGTCCTACCACAATGTCTAACACATTAACTCACCACAGTCAATGCATTTCTATAAATGATTAAAAAAAAAAGTACATATTAGAGTGTGAGCTCTCTATGCAGCACTGGTCTGCTTCTGGTAGTTTGTGGTCTGTTGATCAGGAGGCTTCATCTTTTCAAAATAGGCTCAGAGAATAGATTGTTCCTCTATGACCCTATAAAATCACAGAATGTACAATCCTACATAGTTTGGTGACATTATGCCATAGAAATTTGTGATGTTTTCACTAATAGTGCTCTGTGTGGGCCTAATTATTTAACCTTTATCTACACAGATGGTAGCATAACCTTTTATTCTTTGGTGCCAGCACCAAAGCCTCTTTTCATTTATTGGGCAACACTCTTGAAGGAGCACGTTGTAGCCAAGCACTTTTGCTTCTAAAATCTGCCACTGAGCAAATACATGAGCCAATCATGTCTGTCTGTGTTTTTTTTCCTGCTTCAGATGCTTATTCAATTGGCCCAAATTGTGTGAGTGTGCCTGAGGGCATTTTATGGGGTTGATTCAATTTGTCAACGTTGGTCTAGGAATAACGCTGCGCAAATTGTATTACTGTTAATCCCAGATTAAAATTACTGTATTATCAGCATTAAAATGACCGAACTAATGGTAATACTGCGCACTTTAACCGCAGTAACGGCAATAGTGCGCAGGCCACGTTATTCCTAGAATAACGCGGCTGAATTGAATTGGCCCCTATGTGTACAATATGACAATCAGGATTTAAATGTTCTTCCCACTTAGGTAAGCTAATTTTCAGCTGTGATTGTGACACTTCT
The DNA here is from genome assembly GCF_038048845.1 of Mixophyes fleayi. Lineage (NCBI taxonomy): Eukaryota > Metazoa > Chordata > Amphibia > Anura > Limnodynastidae > Mixophyes > Mixophyes fleayi. The sequence goes on along the minus strand of NC_134406.1, from coordinate 165,128,738 downwards.
TACTGTTATTCCACTGTAGGCAAAGAGAAGTTCATATTTAATTAGACACTGATAAATCCAGTATGGGAATCCCAGTTCATGTACAATGTTGGCTAATGCAACCCTGTTCAATATCCTCTACCATCACTTTGACTATATCCCATTATCAATGTGAAGTCCTACGGATTACAGACAAAGAACCAAACATTACTTTGAACTGATGGGGTCAATTAAATCATTAAAACTAGATGACATTCTAAAATTGTAATCTATATCTTTAAATATCTAAACAGACATCCTCCAATACAGTATTATTTTGGTAAGTATTTTCCTGTTAGTCCAGTTTGGCACTTTGTAGAGCAGTAGTAACTCAAATTGTTTTCTGCTAAATAATTAACTGATACATGTTAAAGAGTTTCTGATTATTGTAAATTTCAATTACTAAAAAAGTGAAATTGACAAAACACAGGCATTATATTTCATTAATGAGGACATCTGTCAGATTTTTTGCCAATGAATCTTTTATGAACTCGTGTACTATAAAATACCCTTCATATATTACGTTGGTCAGCAAAATATTTTAATACATGGCATGGATTTTATTTTCTACACTGAACTGACAAATACTTGTATCTGGCAATTGTTAAATGTCACTTTACCATTGGATAACGAGTCAATTTAATTGTATTTTGGCAAAAGTAACTATAGGTTTGCGAAAACTATAGAGAGCAATTAAGATTATTTTATCTTGTTTTTCGCTCATATAAATTTGGAGTGTTTACAACTGTGTTGTAGTTTTTCATTGAGGAGACTTGAATAAATTTAACAATGTTATTTTTCTGTTTTGTTTTTTGTGGCATGTCAAGTCGATATATTGCAGTTTGTAATTGTAGACTTTACAGAAGAGCTGGTGGTTCACATGTTGTACTAAACCACATTTTTAGTGTGGAAAGTGTGTTATTTATTTTGTAGAATTATTCATTGTATAAACTTTTTATTTTTATTGCAGGTTTTGAATAGCCTGTTTATATCAAAGGGTAACAAGTCTCTGATGTGACAGGTCCTTATTATTTGCTGAGGTTTTCTCATTCTTTAATGCTATAACTTAAATTCTATTAGAATGGACAACCTCACTGCAAAGGGCAAGTGCTAATGACATATAGATGTAGTAGGTTAAGGTCAATGAGCCCCAACATTCAGATCAGTTTTAACCTGTGATTCTGTAATTGTTTAAAATATGTGCATCAAACATACTACACATAAACCCAGAATTTGAATTTAGATATTTTAGGAAAGAAATATAGTATAATAGGCACATTATAGTTTAAACAATGCACAGAGGTACAAGCTAAGTTACAGAACTTTCTAGCACTTTCTTAATGGTGCCCAATGAGAAAATCCCAAGTATCATGAGACCTCTAAATGGTGTAATCTAGCTCAACTAAACATGTGTAAAGACTTCATTGTTCTTATATTTTAAATAGCAAATCTTTACAACATCTGTATCACTTCATTATGGGTATATGTTTACGTTATTCTAAAGCATCAGTATAACAAATGAAGGCCGCTTCACAAGCAGCACAGAATCACCAGATGTAGTTCAAGAACCTCTCCAGTTGGATGATGCCATGGTTTACACAGCAAAGCTGTATCTTTTCTGTTGCCTCAGCCAAGCAGTGCAGCTGGGGACACCTAGAATGTGTACATTATCGTGTTTCCGTTTTTATGGATTATTTATGAATGTGCAATGTAAACACATTTTCTTAACAGAATGGATCCATCAGATCTCATGCTAAATAGTGATTCTAACTTTACATAACAAAAGGAAATGAACATGGAAAACTTGTAGCACTAGGATAGCTGTATATTTGCCACAGATCTCAACATGATACACCGAGAGCTTTTAGCAGAAATTCCATATGCGTACGTACAACAATGGCTTGATAGATTTAGATAAGTGCATGTGATTTATGTTAATTAATTTATTATACATACTTTGGTCTTTTCTTTAGGATCCAACATTGACTTAACGAGTGGTGTGGTCCGGATTTGCGGACTGTCTGCTGCTTCTAAAGCCAGTGACTTATGAATCGTTAATTCCTATGGTCAGTGTGCCTCCTTCGTTCACACTATAGAACAGGCCTGTCCAGCCTGCGGCCCTCCAGATGTTGTGAAACTACAAGTCCCAGCATGCCCTTCGGGCTATCAACAGGTTGTCTACTGGTAAAGCATGCTGGAGCTTGTAGTTTCACAACACCTGGAGGGCCGCAGGTTGGACAGGCCTGCTATAGAACATGCTGAAAGCTTCAAAATCTGTTCCAGGTGCATTGGACCCTAGCATGCACTATAGTGTGAACAAGTGAGACGTTATTTACAACAATGTTTTTTTTTAAGTTTTCATTTATAAAGTACAGAAATCAAACAATAATGTATGGGGTAAGGGGGAGGGGTGGAGAAACTGGAGGTGTAAGGGGGAAGGCAGTACATACACTTCAATGCAGGTAATACAGTTCGACAATATCATTAAATAATCAAATAAACATTGTTAGAAACTCTCACTTAAATGGGATATTTGTCAATTTATTCTGTCTTAGAAAATTGTGAACCCAGAAAATAAGTATATTGATTAATACTGTACTTAACTAGCTGCAATTGTTTTTTTTTTTCAGACTCTACTCTTTTTCCTTCTCTTGAGCAATGTGAACTGTCATTCTTTCTTTTTATTTAGTATTCAAGCTCTTTAAATTCAGTTGTGAAGCAAAAATCTCAAATCTGTACGATTATCCTTAAAACAGAATTAATATGTCCAGGAAAACACTATTCTTTCAAACTGCACATTGATTCAGGCACCGGGGGAGTGTAAAATGTGTGTACAATTCATCAATGACTTTATTTCATGTGTGTAGGCGCTGCAGCACTGGTAGTTAATGTAATTATAATATGTATTTTAAATGTGTATATATTAAAATGTATATTAAATAAAAATGTGCCTACCTTTCCCTGGTCGTCCAGTGGGGATCTGGGGCTCCCCCGGCGGGCTTCCTGCCGCACCTCCGATCCCTGTATGTGGGACCGGAGTAAGGCAGTGTCAAGGGAGGTGGGGTCCCCAATCCCTGATAGTCCAGTGGGGGCTGCAGGAGCAGCCCAGATCCAGCAGTTGCCAAGGGGGCCACCGCATAGTTGATCTCCAAGGCAGGAAGCAGTGGCTGCTCGAGGGTTTTGCCATGCAGCCTCCTGGATTCAAATCCTAGGGGTCCCAGCAGGCAGAGCCGTATACTGGAGCTCAGAGAGTGTCAGCTGGGTACTGCTGCCCTGCAATCTGGCTGCCTTTCCCCTGGTACTGTTTTTGGCCAAGGGGGGAGAGCCAGAACCAGATGCAGAGTTCCTGGAAGTATTTTAGGCAGGAGAGTTAGCTATTAAGTCTTTCTTGTATCAGGGAGGAGAGGCCGCTAAGCCCCATCTCCCTGGAAGCTAGTGGACAGGAGGGAAGTACTTTCACCCCCTGCCACTAGCAGCAATGTTAAAAAGTCTTAACCCTTCCAGGCTGATTCATGTGCAGGCTTCATGAATCTGCCTGGATTGGTTAAAGAGGCAGGACTACATCCTGCTAGGCTATATGTCCAAAACTGTAGGGGGTAAAATAGCAGCGAGAGTTACCCAGAAGGAAGTGGTACTAGGCGCCAGTGAAGCAACCTAGTGGTGGCAGCAGAGCCCCTCCTACTGCATAGTGGGGCACAATTGGGATAAAGAAACGGGACGGGACGGTGGCAAGGAAAGCCTATCCGGTCCCCAGCAAAACAGACTAGACACCCTATCACATTATTCATTTTCATGCTCCCTGTTTTTAACATAGACAATCAAAATTACATTGTATATTGTATATTAGGATGCATTGGGAAAACAGCAGCAATGCATTACATATTCTACCCCATAACAACATAATTTTGAGGGTATTTCTGAATATTAGTTATTGATTATGAGAAATATAGAGCAGTTCATATACACTAGGGCATCCTGAAAATGCATATATTCTACTAAGAATTAGTAAAATAAGTGACGGTCACAAACAGCACTCACCTGAACCTGCCTGATGTCTGTTGACTAAAAATTAGCAACCCCACATGGTTTCAAGAGCAGAACTCTTACAGGAAGCCTTTGGTTACTCACTGACTTATCTGAAACTACAATCAAAATTTGAATCAATCAGAATTATCATTAACTTACCCTGTATTTCAGTTATGTAGCATTATAAATGACCAAGCCAACAAGCATATGAATTTGATAAACACACAAAGACAATCTTATATAATGGAATTTAATAAATCAGAATAGCAACAATGCTTAAGCATACTTGCCCACTCGCCCAGAATTTCCAGAAGACTCATAAATTAAGGGTAGATTTTCCGGGAAAGCAGGTCATTCTCCCGCATCCAGCCCAGTTCCTATTAAAGGTGGTAACATGGGGGCCTCTATGGCGCAATTCTTCACAAATCGCAGAATTTTGGCCTCATCCCCAGCGACGTAATGATGAAAGCATAGCTATGTTAAACCCTGATGTACCTGCACCCAGATACTTCACAGGTACTCCTCTCATGAGGGAGTGAACATTAGTAGTTTTATATTTTATTTCAACTCATAATTAGGCTGTGACCATTAATGAGGATATTGAAAAGATTTCTCCTAGAGTTTTTTAATTTGTACTCTCCACTATTTATTTTCAGATAACCATATATTTTCTTATACATTCCATGGAAGTCCTACTAGTTGTCCAATGAACAGCATAATCAGCCAATGATTAAGTATTTTGGGGCTTGCTCAATGTAAATATGTAGCTTTCCATTGTGTTGATTTATATACATTCTCTTTCTGCTAGATATTAAATATTTCTATTTATATCTCAATAAATTTGAATAAATAAAGGATTGTTTCCATTGTAAAAATAAAACTATACTGCTGGGTAAGAGTTGTATTGCTAATGCTAATGGGCAGAAGTAATTCAGTGCTATGTGCCGTCGAACATCTTCGCGATGTCTGGCAGTGCACATTGCAGCCTATTACGGTAAGGAATGTCCACTCATTTTTCTGTGCACCCTCTATGGGGTGCGAGGAAAACTGAGCGGATAAACTGTTTCGGAGGCAATCCATGGCACATTGCACTGAATTGAATCTCCCCCTAAGGGGCATATTCAATTCTCGCCATTTTCCGCGCGTCAAAACTACTACCATTATTACGGTAATAGTAAGCTGGATTTCAGCTCGCGGCTCAGGGAGCTGCGAGCCGAAATCCAGCGAGAAAACTACTGTAATAACATTTTTTACGTGCACTATTATTGTAACAACGGTAATAGTGTGCGCGCCGCAAGATTTTCGGCGACAATTGAATTTGCCCCTAAGAGTCTTTAAATGAATGAATCGACTGTTGCTTTCAAGACAGCAACATACCAAATTGTGGTCAGGGGAGGGCTGGCAAATTTTAACCCGGGGGTCAAGACTCAACTACAGCAGCCTATTAGGAACATTTTAAAGGGGAAAAAAAAAGCAGGTGGCCTAGTGATCCAGCCCAAGGTAGGCCACTATTGGACCGGCCTGTGGGGGCAGATGCCCCCCAGCTCCCCAGCCCAGCTTGCCCCTGATTGTGCTTATTATGTCTTAAAGTATATTATCAAAGGTGTTTTTCACCTTAAATTAACTTTATTGTACTGGCCTAAAATGCTATCTGAAAAAAGCTCTAGCTTTTGATATGTGATGAAGGTAAGTGAAAGCTTAAATATCTTCCTTGTTGCTCTTCCTTTTATTTTGTTGCAATGTCCCGGTGTTTTTTATTAATCTAACACTTTATACAATGTGCAAGCTTTGCAGTTGATGTGATTATTCAAATATTCTGCACAAATCTCTAAACATTTGCATAGAATACACCAGAGTTGTTGCCATCACTTTCTGGGAGGCAAAATAAAAGTGTTGAAGTGTCTCTTAGTTCACCGGCCACTTGTCTCTTTGGGCTCCGATTGAAGGGGAAAGTTAATAAACTGACAAAAATGTACATTTCACAGTTATTGATGTTGGCTAAGGTCTGTATAGCGAGGCTGTGGTTGGCCCCGACGAGTCCCACGGTTAAAAATTGGAAGGCACTGGTCAATACCACCATAAGGCACGAGAGATTTGTTTATACTAGCAGACAGGCTCTGAAGGAATTTGAGAATATATGGTACAGATGGTTAGAGTCTCCATTCTATCCTATGTCATCTAGTACAGATGCTCTATCTACTTAAATGTATGGCTACCGCAGTTCTTATAATAAGTATCTGAGTCCATGTAATAAACCCTGCATGTGTAACATACTTATGTATAAGCATTTACGATGTATGATCCTGAATGAATATAGCACATTTATTATTATTATGCTTTAATGTAATCTTGTAAATTCCGTCATTTAATTCCGATATGTATGCGATTGTTTTTCTTTTCTTTTTGTTGTTTAGTATGTTTATATCTTAAAAAATTTCAATAAAAATACTGGATTTAAAAAAAATAAAATAAAAGTGTTTGTTGTATTCTGCCAGCAATTGGAGTCAATTCAAATCTGGCAAACCAAGCAGCCATCAAGAATAAAATTTGTAGAAATTACCTATGAGCTGCTAGAACTTACATACTAGGTAATGTACATTCTAATGATTTTTACAATTTTATTGTTAGGCTATTAGTTTCTGAAAGTGATATGATGAACACATGCAGCAAGTTGGGTGGTTTTGTACATGGCACAAAACTGTTTGGTTTCTGGTATCCTTATTATGAACCACAGGGAATTCTGTAATGACATAAAGATGTGAATATACAATAATTCAGACATTTTATTTATTAGTGTTATGTAGTATCTATGTAAATCTGTATACTTAAAAGACCTTTCCCACTGTTTTCATACAATGCCTCTATCAGGGGGGAAACCTCTAGCTTCTCCAGAGCAGTGCAGGTGAGTGTAGTCCATCCATGTGGCGAGCTTGCATTGCTATACAAAGTAAATATGCTATGTAAACGCAGATCTGATATTTTATAAAAGACCCATCGCAAGAACTGCATTTAAAAAATTATTCATTATTTTTGTTATCAAAATGGCTTGGGAGTTTGAGATACTGAGATAGGAGCGTATCATGAACAGGACCTTTGTGCCATTATATAAGATTTTTTTTTATTGCCGCTTCTCATTATGATAAAATACACCTTATCGCCACAATTTATAAAAATGAATAGCATCGGGGCCTGCTATACTGATCCGAAATGGTATGTGTTAATTTAACACTTCACTCTCCAGTCAGTTTTTGCAGACGTGCACATGTGTGAGACGGCTTTCGATTACACTAAAGTGGGATTTAAAAAGAAATATACAGTATATATATTTATTTAAAAAACGTTAGAAATTAAAAAATGATTTATTCAAAAAGGGTCAGGGAGAGGAGGGCAGGTGCTCAGGGACTGCACACCCAGTGGAGGATGAGTAGAGGTGGGGTCGGGGTGAGCATATGCAATGTACACAGGAAGGCGATGCACCCACTATGTAAACAAAGTGGCTGTGTGCTGCCTCCATATGGCAATAGGCAGCCCACCCCTGCTAGTCTGAGGTCCACATGCCCTCAGACTATACATCTCTGGTATAGGGAACCTGAGGGCTCAAAAGCAGATTAGAAGTGCAATGGTTTAGTTCTTAGGTACAAGAACTTTGTCATTTTTGAGCCCCTGAAAGTGGAAATTGTTTGATGAGAACTATCAATAATCAGTTGACAAACCCTGCATGGTATTTTGGACAGATAAGCCCACATCATACCAATCCAAGCCAATTAGAGCAATAGTACTATACAATGAAGTGCTAGAGCTCAAGACCTATTTTTAGGAACTTGCAGATGCGAACCTGCCAATGAGATGAGAGCTACGTTGTAGCTAGTATGTGTCTTTAGGATGTGATAGTCGATCTCTATGGAAGAAAAATACGGGGAAGAACACAGAAAACCATGAGGTGAAAGAAAAAAAAATAGACGTATTTTTGAAGGGCACAGAAATTCGAGCTGGGATAAAAAAAGAGCATGAGAGAGAAAGGAACAAGCTGAGTGCAGTAAAAAGTTCTAGTGAGGATGGTTACTAGGGGACAGACAACCTGGTGGAGACATGGGAAAGCTGTGAACAGAAAAGTGGTAATGGGCACAACATCAAACTTGGGGAACTAAGGATCAGTGACAGGAACTCTGCCATTTATCTGCTCCTTACCTCTACATAATAATGGTAAAAAAATTAGTGTGAACAAGTAGGCTGTTCTTAAAGATTAAATACTAAATCTCTTCTGCCCCTAGCAAGTTTATTGTATGTCTATTATAAAAATGTTGACAATCTAATGAAGTCAAACATCTGGTAATATAAAACTGCTGATACAAAGTTTAGTTGTAAAATAGGAGTAAATTAGTTTTTGTTTTGTTTATTTAAAAAGTATGAAAAAATAGCATATTTCCACAAATATCCAGTCATACACATCTCTAGATCCACTTCTTCAGCAGCGGATGAGCCTAGCTTACGCCAAGTCATCATCATCAGCGATTATTATAACGGCCATATAGAACATACTTGCCAAGTTGGCCTCCGGTAGATCTGGATGGACGTGTGGGGGTGGGGCTTGGCAAAACATGTCATTTGGCCCTGCCCCATAAACGGACATCACAATTTCTATCCTATTACAGGAGGAGGCGGGGCCACAATGACATGCAAATCGATTCCTAAGCCCTGCCACTTAACTGGGGACTCCTTACTTGGAAATTTGAGCCGTGTATGTATTATATGGCCTATGAGAGACATGGAATCTCCCATCTGCAATATGTTATTGATTTTTTTTTTTCCTCCAATACAGACATGTCAGTAGCTTGTGTAGGCAATGTAATACTAGTCTTCATGCATTTGCATTAACTGTAAATGCTCAGTCATGTAATTGTTATGCTCTTTTCCTGATGTTTTGAACAGTCATGGCTTGCTAGCATACATAATATATTATTTAAATGAAGATAATATTTTTCCACAGTTGATACATTTAATGAATTTATGTAGATTGCTATCTCATTGGCATCACTGTTAGCATGTTACAAAGCAGAGAGTAAAGTTGAGTTATGTGACTTCAAGAATGAAAACACTGCTTGTACACATTTTGTTGTACATTAGTGGGGACACCTGGAAGATGCTAAAGCATTGGAAGTACATGCTGCTCCATTAAGCTGCATTGCCTGCATGGAATGTTGCCATGTTGCCATGGATATGACTTTCACACCAGAAGGACATTAAGTCAAGCACTTGATTTGTTGTGGAGCAGAAATAGAGGTGTACTGAGAAACACAATACTTTAGGTTTTGGTCTGATGATTTTAAAACTTCAGAGCTGTGTACAGATATAGTGCTGAAGAGTTACAAAAATGCTTCCTTGAAATGAGAAAAAAGGTCTGGTTATAGCAATGATTTGAGCTCAGGATGAAGTCTAAAATTCCATTAGATACACTGACATACAGAACTATTTCTATCTGCCTAATGAGCACAGAGCAACACACCTGCCAGGAAACAGATCACTGAATCATTTGGCTCAGGTTCTGCTTAAAATACCATCTAGTACCCTAATGAGAAAAATGATTGCAGAATGAGAAAGAAACTTTGTTTTCTGGTCTCTTTTGCACATTATAGCAAACACCTGGAAAACTATGCTTACAGGTTTATCTAACTATATGGATTAAGTCATAGCCGGATTAAGGGGGGGGCACAGGGGGCACATGCCCCGGGCCCCCCTCTGTCCAAGGGCCCCCCGCCGCCGCGCGCATAACCTCTACTGATTTTTTTTTTTATTATTATTTTTTTCTTAATGGCGGCCGCGGCGGGGGGCCCTCGGAGAGAGGGGGGGTTGCGGTCGGGTTCGGGGCTCCCTGCGTTGGTGGGGGGAGCAGGATAGTGAAAAAAAAAATATAGATACTACTCACCTCATCGCAGCGCCGGCGTCCCTCCTCTCTGCACTGTTAACACTGAATGACAGGCGTGACGTCATCAAGTCACGCCTGTCATTCAGTGAGGAGCAGCGCGGAGAGGACCAGGAAAGAAACAGGAAGACAGAAGAGAAGAAAGAAGCTACAAGAAAGGTAAGTAAAAAAAAAAAAAAGGAAATAACGAAGAAAGGGACACTATGTAGGAAAAAAGGAGAAGAAAGGGACACCATGTAGGAAAAAAGGAGAAGAAAGGGACACTATGTAGAAAAAAAGGAGAAGAAAGGGACACTATGTAGTAAAAAAAGGAGAAGAAAGGGACACTATGTAGTAAAAAAAGGAGAAGAAAGGGACACTATGTAGGAAAAAAGGAGAAGAAAGGGACACTATGTAGGAAAAAAGGAGAAGAAAGGGACACTATGGAGGAAAAAGGGGGAGAAGAGAGGCACACTATGGAGGAAAAATGGGGAGAAGAGAGGCACAGTAAGGAAAAAGGAGAAGAGAAGCACAGTAAGGTAAAAAGGGGGAGAGGAGAGGCACAGTAAGAAAAAAGGGGGAGAAGAGAGGCACAGTAAGGTAAAAAGGGGGAGAGGAGAGGCACAGTAAGAAAAAAGGGGGAGAAGAGAGGCACAGTAAGGTAAAAAGGGGGAGAAGAGAGACACAGTAAGGAAAAAAGGGGGAGAAGATAGGCACAGTAAGGCAAAGGGGGAGAAGAGAGGCACAATAGTGGGGACAATTAATTTAAGATGGGGTGGTTTGGGCGCTACTGAATGTGGGGGTGAGTTTGGGGAGAATGAGGTCCCTTTATTAAATGTGCCTATGAATTATTTAATGGCAGCGACGGTTGCGGGAAATAGGTATATTTCTGAAATGTAAATACTATTAATTTATTGCTGGGGCTGTTTGTAGGGAGGGAAATAGGTTTATTTATTAAATGTGAATACTATTATTTTAATGTTGGGGCTGGAGGAAGGCCTAATTATTAATCATGGGTGGTACTGATTTAACGCCGGGGGTGGCTGTAATTTTCTAAATGTACCCATTTTTTTTTTTCCAAGTAGGGCCCCTAACATTCCAAGATCCAGACAAGCTGCAACTAAAGAAACCTGCAGCACAGGTGGTGAAAGTGAGAAGAACAGGTAGGAGAGAGCAGCAAAGTCTGTGAAATGTTGTGATTCTAGTGGGACAATCCCAAATTTGGTGTACACAACAATGCAGGTTTTTTGTCTGTAGGAGGGTGGCCTGTCCATGCCCAATAATGCACTATCAATGGTATTTTAATTTGCGGTATCATTGCTTGTTTTAATGTGCATTATAAATTTTATTTTTAAAGTTCGGTATCATTGCTAGTTTTAGCGTGCGGTATCATTGCTAGTTTTAGTGTACGTTATCAATGGTATTTTTAATGTATGATATCAGTGCTAGTTTTAATGTGTGGTGTCAATACCCATTTTAATGTGGTGTTTTGGTGATTGTTTTAATGTACAGTATTTTAGTTTGTGGAAGCAATGATTTTTCTTATGCAGACAACCTAAGCGAGCCCTCTGGGAGAGCTGTAAGTGTCATACTGTGGGCTGTAGGTGATGTAATGCAGGATGTGTCACTATGCCCTTAATTTTAGATCTATGGAGCCCCCCTGTCTTAAGTGCCCCGGGCCCCCCAAAGCCTTAATCCAGCTCTGGATTAAGTTAACCCACACTTTCGCTATTCTACAGTCTCTTGAAACTTCGTAATTAAGTACTTATAGTGTTATCAATGTATATGGAATTTCACTACATAAAATTATATACATGGATTATATCTTATATGCAGTGATTATATCTATATAAATTATTCTAAAACTCTAATAGTATTTCATAGACTTCCATAGAGAAACTGATAATGGAAAAGGCTGTCACCATTTTCCCTCTTTATGCTATTTGCTGTTTGCTGTGATTTACAATCTAATTACATATTAATTAATAATACAACAGACTGTACATACACCTCTCTCTCTCATACATTCATATATATATATATATATATATATATATATCTATCACAAAGATATCATTTATAGTGCTTGGTGTTTAACAAAATAATCATATATAATACAGATAAAAGAGTAGAATTAAATTAACAGCATACAGTAGGTTGCTCTTTTCTCAGATACCTGTTCAGGTATACATCTAGAATGCACAAACAAGTAAAAGAGGGCCAAACATAGTGTAGCATTATCAATAATTTCAAAACAACAGTGACGTGCTTAAACTAATATCCGCATACCAAATGTATAACTCAAAATAGCTTATCTCAAGTGCTTGTTGACTTCATGTATTCACAAAGGATATTTTTACAAAAATGCTGTTTTGCTCACAAGAAAGAGTAAAAATATCATAGTGTAATATACTTTAAATAATAGACACAACAGGCTTATCTACAAGGAGCCCGATCTAGATCTCATAAACAGTGAGACCGTCTCTGGCCAAAAGGTAAAAGTCCCTATAGCATTATGGAAATATCCAGGGAGACCGCAGTATTCCAGATACGACACCAGCGCGCTTACTCTGAGGAAGTCACACGACAAACCGTGTTAGGATCGCATCTGCAACACTGCTGACTACCTGGAGGTTTCCATATTGCTGTTCGGACTTTTTCCTTTCAGCCAGATGCTGACTCAATGTTTATGAGATCTTGATTGGACTCCTTGCAGATAATTTTTATCATAACAGTACTTTAGAATTTGTGATAGTTTATTCAAAGCTCTTATATACAGTACTTTTGGTGCGCATATTGGTCTTAATATATAGATATTTTCTATTACTGCAGGCATACTACACTATGATATTTTTCCTCTTTCTTGTGAGCAAAACAGCATCTATGTGAAGGGAAATATCCAGTTTGAATTTCTGAAGAAGACAACAAGCACTTCAGATAAGCTTGTGTATGTATGTATGTATGTATGTGTATATGTATGTATATATATATATATATATATAAGTTCCAAAGTACAGCATTACAGTGGCTGTAGAAACTGACAGCAGCCATTCCATTCCAGATAGATGAAATATAACAGATAACAGAGTCAAACGGGCGCTCCACTCAAATGCTGCTAGTAGCTGCCCCAGGGCGATACACCTACTGACCCAAAGCATTCAAAACTACTATATCATGAGGAACTGACAAGCTCTTCTGTATACACCAAAGGAGATAAATAAATTAAATGTTTATAACAATCTTGTCCAGATATTTTGAACTCGGAGATCATCAGTCCAGATCTCATGAAATATTATTTACTAGACTTCAAACTTCAGAAAGCCAAGTGGACTCCAAACAGGAACGATATTTTTCACCACACCTCAAAAGCCAGCACTCCTCTATCCACCTTGCAGTCGGTGACCGGAAGGTTCAACGATACCACTGCTCTTTCGGTTTCAGCTGTGTATCCTTACCGTCGGCATCCGAATAGATAGATACTCCCATCATCATTAACATATACGTCCTCTCATTGGTCCCAGGGTCCGGTCATATGTAAGGGGATGTAAAAAAAACCCACACACAGCGTAATACCTTCATATTTAAAGGGCTTTTCATTTATTAATCAGGTTAAAAACAACTAAAAAGGGACCCGTACCATGTTCACAGTAGCATTAGCATATCGTACACATAGATCATACCCGGGATAGAGCGAAATGCACGAATATAAAACAACAGTGACCAGGATAAGTCCACAGGTAACTAATCAATACTCAAATTCCCACTTTTTACATCAACGTGTTTCAGCTCTCTGAGCCTTTCTCAAGATGATAGTGCGAGGAATCAAACTATGTACAGTTCCCTTGAAATAAGTCAGAACGTTGATCTGATTTAAGATATGCATTGTCTAACAGAGCACAATATGAGATACTCTTTCAGGGTATGAGTCATGTTTTTTAGCCTTCTTTGTATAATTGTTTTATGGAATAACCCTAATATTTACTGTATTGAAACAGTTATAGCGTAATATTTAGTTTTAGTCCAACCTGTTGCATCATGTCTACTTCCTTTGTTTTGGAAAATGAACACACATTTTAATCAGAAGAAACACATTGTTTGAGTCTTACCACTGAATGTTTATATGCGATAAAAACAGGTACAGCAGCTGTGTAACCGAACCAAAAACATTTTATGACATTTAATTTCTTTACAGGATTTAAATAGAATAATTGGAAACTTGTACTTTTAAAACATTTTGTTGCTAAATTTGCAAAGCAAAAGTTTTACACATTCAATCACCATCAGTTTTTAAGAACAGTATGTCCCTTTTTCAAAATATATTTTAACCATAAGAAACTTTGTTGCACCATTTTAAGGGCTTGTACACATGGATTGTCATAGCGTAATGTTTGATTCTATCTGGGACATATGCCTGTTCTAACATGTAATAAAGTGCTCAAAGTGTATGTAATAGAGTAAACCCTATAAATGCCTAATGAACACCAGAGGTAAATGTATTAACTTGCATTTTTTTCAGCTCGCCGCCATTCGGCGAGTTTACGTGAAAATTTAAAGCAGCAGTGGCTTTAAAGGCAATGCAATGCCTTTAAAGCCATTGCCTCTTTAAATTTTCAACCCAGTCCATTGGAGGTCTCCTCCCTTCAACCATTCTGGAATGGTTCCGAAGATTAGAATTCTATAGGACAGTGGACAAATTATTCCTGTCCTCTGATGATAAAATTTAGATTTACTATGCCATTTAGGGACCCTGGGTGGAATTTTTAGATTCTGAACAATACATGTCCTTGATCTCATCTTTAACCGCTTCGGTGGTTTCACTACCCTTCACCGTGCTGTCCCCTTGGGATTCATATCTCAATGTCTCCTTAACCCGCCTTACATTTTCCTATAATCTGGAGACTGCACCCTCCCCCTTCCTCTCCGTCTCCCCCCCTTTCTTCATTCCCAATCCTCTCCTGTTACCCTTTTCTTATACCCTGCCTTTTTATGCTTTTGTATGTGACTACACACGTATTGTTTTCTAGCATATTCTTATTCTCATACATGATATGGCCTGGCACTATTTCTGTGTTTTTGAATGTTTGCGGAAGATAGGAGTTGTTGCCTTTGCTTCTCTGGAGCACTTGTTTATTTTTCTATTTGCATTTGTTGCTCTCATTGGTTTCCGTTTTTTGTAAGCTGTACCCACTCTCATGCTTGATACCTATCTTAGAACTTTGTAATTGGTTTTGTGTGTTTTTTTACCATTTTGTTTTATGCAATAGGTAAAACCCATTAAATACGTATTATAAAAAAAAAGAAAAACACAGTAAAAATTTGCTAAAGAACATTTAAGGAGCCTCCATTAAGTAATTGTATAAATATCTTGGGTTTTAGATTGAAGTAGGCCTCTTTAGGAATATAAGGACGAGTTTTTGAGAATAGTCCTTGGGGAAACTTAATGGCTATACAAATTAAACACTGAAATATCTTTGGAGAACAAAATATTTATACTTGTTTTCATAATTTCTAATAAGTGCATGAATTGTGAGAAGAGGGAAGAATGATGACTAAATATGTAGCATTTACTGAGATAATGAGTTCTTGCTGATATAGGACATTTCCCCTTAGACTACTTACACTACAATTCAGGGTTACCCATTTATGGTCAGAACTTGTTTATATTTACTATTGACTGTGTAGTTTTTTTTGCAGTTCAAAATACTACAAGTATACAATTAGCCTAGCAAGGAATGATAACCCCTTCGAGCTTAAAACTATATTTTTTTTCTGATAAACAGGATTGGCTTTGAAGTACCTCTGAGCCCATCCAATCAGAGGCTAGGAGGGATTATTCTGAAGAAGAAACCTGAGTGGTTCCTACATCATTTTTATATATCCAGTGCCATAATGGCCTTTTCACCCCTGACAAAGCCAATATTATACAAGGACAAGTGCAAAGGGTGCAGGATCAATTTTTTAAACGAACTAGAATTGTTACTGCTTTTATAAGGGTATTGAGCAAAGAGGTTTATAGAAATGAAATGACATCAGAGGGATTGTGTGCTGGATGTTGTTTTACAAAAAATGAGGTAATCTTACATAGATTTATGTGGTGCAAACTGCAGGTGCATAACTTATAGGCTATTTCTAAACACATTGCAGCCAGGGCCTACAGGACCAGGTGGTACGTGCAGCCTATGCGACCGATTCATTCGCTGTTATAGCACTGGTACTATGGGAAGCCAATAGGAATAATGTTGTTCAGATGCCTGTCCAAGGATTTCATTGGGAGATTTGCAGGCTCCCGTAAGCACAGCACTTCTGTTGGAACCCTGCACTCTGAGGATGGTGTTACCAGAACAAGGTGTACTGCTAGGTTGCTCACAAATAGACTCACTGTAACCTCTTTACTATAGAGGGCAAAGTGAATAGAAGCCCATTCACTGGCAAGAACACCCGTTTTCTTCATCCACCATTCTTTTTTGCCCTTTGACAAATCAGCCCCTGAGTTCTATACCTAAAACTACATTTTTGGGTTTTGTGTACTTGCCCACCAGGATAAAATTTGCCAGGCAATCCCTGACAATAGCGCTGGTGCCACTTAAACACTGGTGCCTTACAGTTAGATGTAAATATTGGCGGGTGGTCATCAGAAGAGTGGTATAGCCCAGTCTGACCGATGCACAATATATATGCTCTAAGGGCCTGTATGTTAAGGATCTTAACTTGAGAAACTTCTTATTTCAGTCTCCTGGACAAAACCAAATATCAACTTTAAGTTTCAGTGTACAAGTAAGCTATCCAGTATTTGTGTGCTACATGTAAAAACAGTCAGTATTTAACTTATGTGCAAAACAGAATACTAATTTTCACCCCTTGCATTGTAACATGGTTTTGTCCAGGAGACTAAAATAAGAAGTTTCTCAAGTTAATATCCTTAATGTATCAGGCCCTAAATTCCTATTCTCATGTTTAACAGCAAGGTTTAGATACAGATTTATATACAGATACACTTGATAGTAAACTAGCGTAATAAGTCTATAGTGTTTATACTTTGTATCATGTGATTACCTATTCAGCTCCATCTTAGATTGTGAAGTTTTACACTCATTTAGCAGATGTGAAAGCAGTGAAGTACATTATGCTAAAGCACAACTTTGAGAAGCATTGATGAATGTGTCTGAAAGATCCTTTTCAACCTGTGTACATTTATTTCAGTGGATTCCTTCATTGGATTTTTTTTTTGTAATTCTTGAGTTAACACGTAAGATGTATTGGGTGTAAATCAGCAGATGATGGCAATCAACAATATGAGGAGTAGAAATTGTTCTAACCGTTTTAGAATATGGTGGAATGGTTGAATTTTTTTAAGTTGTGCCGTAAAGAAGTGTTGGCACGAAGCTAGCAAGTGATATTTAAATAAATCTATATTTTTAACTAGCCACCAAAAACCTAATATATTCAAAGATAAATTTACATAAGCACCCTATATCCCTTTAAATTCACTAGCCAAACTTCTTTCCTACAAAACATTTGCTAGTTCCATTGATCCTTTCTCGGATAAACCGACATCAGTTATTGTTGTTATCATCGTAGATTTGTAAGGCGCAACAGTGCTCCGCAGCACCGTAAAGTAGGGAAAACAGTACATACATAAAACAGGGACATACAAGATAGACAAAGTAAATGCAGATATGTAAACAAAGGGTATGATGGACCCTGCTCATTAGAGAGCTTACATTTGAAGAGGGCACAGCTGAAACAAGAGGAGCAAATGTGGCTCAGTGTGGAGATTGGGACAGTTGTGACAGTGCATTAGTGTGAATAGTGTTATCGGGGATAAGGTCATCTCTGAAAAAGAGATGGGTTTTCAAACCCATCTGTATTTTTTTTCATCTCCTAAATTCATTTTTCCTTGCTGATAAAAGTTAAACATGAACTGTGCAGTGAAATAACCGCTTCTCTGCCTCACAGTTTTAACAATAGAAAAATCTCACATCTCAATTCTGTTCATATTCTGTCCTTTTATGAGCTCTAATATGTTTATTGTGGCTTTTCCAACCCATCTGTGAATAGTGCTCATCTCACCTGGCTAATCTTATCCATGTGATGTCACACAAGACAGAAATTGTGCCCATCTAGTCTTGCTTTGCTACTGTAAGATGTTAGTTGCCAATGTTTGTGTTATGCATGCAAAGCAGCCAGAAGATTAAGTAATGGCTAAAAAGGGAGTTGTATGGTATTTTAACATGAGGAAAATACATAAAAGGAATATCATCAGAAACATTTAATTACACGACAATAGTGTTGAAAGTAGCGGAAAGGTCCAGATGAATGAATATGGAGAATCGATCCTTAGGGCTAGATTTACTAAACGGGTTTGAAAAAGTGGAGATGTTGCCTATAGCAACCAATCAGATTCTAGCTGTCATTTATTTAGTGCATTCTACAAATGACAGCCAGAATCTGATTGGTTGCTATAGGCAACATCTCCACTTTTTCAAACCCGCAGTTTAGAAAATATACTCCCCAGACTTTGCTGTAAGTAGATTCTGTCTCTGGACCTTTTCTGTCTATATGAAGTTGTTAGTAAACGCAGAGTCATTTAGTCTATGGAAACTAATGATCAATTTTATAAAAGCAAGGTTTGTAAAGCACTTTTCCAAATGTACAACATTTACACTACTTCTGTGCAATGTTAATGATCTCTCAAACACCTGCTGGACATGCAACACTTTTGCTGACAGTAATTCATAATAGATTGAACCTCCAAAAAGAACTCAACAACTATGCAATATCTGACATGTTACACATTTTAAATGTGAACCCAGTTAAAATAAACCATAGTTGTTATTGAAGTCCTAATGTTTTTCTTCCATTAGGCTGCTCTAACTCTTACTAATATAGTTTTTGAAGGTGATATCATTCCTATTTGGAAATGTTTTCATATTCTGTGCTCTTGAGAAAAGAAATAATGGTAATTTTGCAAAAATGTTCTCTAAAATATAGGTTGTCAGCCTAATCAATTCTTGTCTTATGTTGTGTTTCAAGCTAAAAAAGTACTTGGAAGCTGTTGTAACACATCACTCACAGCAGCAGTACCTTGCTCAAACCCTGCGTTTCTGCTAAGGTGCAAACTTGCACCACTTTCAGCCAAATATATTTTGTAGCTATTATGTGCCTCTGTGTGTCTGGTTCAGATTTGCATATATCAGCAGACGCTGCATTTAAACGTATGATTAGTGCGCATTACTGTGCTTGTGCAACAAGTATCTTTGCTGTTTCTGTGCTACTGTGCTACTTTATTGAAGCTCATGGGACTACCTGTTACTGACCTGGCTTGTTCCTCATCTTCTCTCTGCCTGACATCTGGTGATATTAACTTACCAACCAAGCATGTTTCCAATATCTTGCCCTTTGGCCTGTATTCTGTCTCTGAACCTTGTCTGTCTGTCCTGACCTTTGGCCTGTGTCTTGTCAACTGCTGCCTAGTAGGGTTAACCTGGAGTCCGCTACATATGGTAGTCTGACAGCAAAGCTCTTTATCTTCATAAAGGAGTCCCTGGTGATAACCGGTTACTCAGGTGACCCGCTTCCTACTAGTAGCAAGGTTGGTCTACTAACTGTCCCCTAGACAGCTAGCTGTTTGTTGGGCGTTACAATGGTCATTTATTAATCAACCCTACAACCAACTGGTCTCAATTCTAGTATTCAGGCCAGGGTGGATATGTACGTGTAAGATTATTTACATTGTGGCATACAATAAATGCAGTCCTTGCGTTAGATTAGTCATGCACCAGTGGAAAATTGAATCGCTCTCTTTTTCTCCTCTCTCTCCGCCCCTTATCGTTATACATACATACATATATATATATAAAATATTCAATGGAAAACTAACAACAGTGAACAAAAAAAACAAAAAAACGAGTAAAGGGGTTATAAAAAACCTAGTACTTTATAAACAAAATTAGAAGCTTTTACTGTACACGGATATCTGGCTATAAGACCGTGTGTGCATGTTGCAATAATTGAAAGGCATAAGTTGCGAATACTTGGTAACTGTTCAACAGTGGCAGGATACCTCCTTGCATTTATGTAAAAGGGTGAATATAAAAAACTACACAGTTTGTAACAGACAAATGTGAAAAAATGTTTGTATGATCCATTTTCATATCTCTATTTAGTATGTTGGTTACAGATACACTTTAGTTTTAAGGATACAATTGTGAAAGTATATTGCATTATCCCAAGGCTAAAAACCAAGGACTAAACAGAGTTTAAAAAAACAAACACTTACCAACCAGACTCTCTTCACTTTATCGGCCTTCATTATGGGATCCCTGATAGGTGGATCCCATAATGTAGACCAGTTAACAACACACAATGGTGACATCCTTGTTGTCAGCTTAACCAGTATGAAGTCTTGCATCCAGTAAAGTGAGAAGATGGTCAACTAATCTGTAAAAGAATCTTAAACCTTTTAATCTTTCATTCTATGAGGGATACTGGATATGCTATAGCGTGAGTTGACAGGAGTTTGGGCACTTTTACATTTACCTTCAAAAACATACACTATCCACTGGTGGGGCGGACAGCAGGGATGTGGGTGTAGGGGGGGGCAGTGAGGGGGAGGGGCAGCCCTGCTTATATGCATTGAGGTTTTCGGGACTTTATTGGCTGCATTTTCACAAATATAAGATCAGTCCGCAAAGTGGATGCCTCCACTGTCTGTAGTTAATAAGTACACTTTAAGAAGGTTATTGACAGGGGCGGGCTGGGCCAGGGGGCATCGCCCCTCCCCCACCTCCCCCAGGCCGGTCAGAATCACAGCTGTTAGGGCCGGTTTTTCATTGATGACGCGGCTGCATAGCGTGTCATGTGATGCAGCTGCCTGTCTGACATCTGGCCAGCCCGCGCCTGGTTATTGATATACGAAGTTGAAGTTTTTACTCATTTAGGCATCAACCTGAAAAAAATCAAACACAGATGGACATTAAGAAAAGTCTTTTAAAAGTGCTCACATTATTGTAAGTAAGAATTACACTTTTGTATGTGAACAAGACAAAATGCAGTTGAAATATGTAGCACATAAAAGAAAGTACAGCTTTCTCCATAAAGCTAGTCTAAAGATAAAAGATAAAACAAGAAATGGGAAGTGACAATCAGACATAAAAGAAAAGAAAGAGAACAAAAGAAAGGGAAAACTAAAAGTAAAAAAGAACAGCTTAATCGTCTTGTGAATCTACACCCAAAAAATTGTGATCAACATATAACCAAACAGACCAGACCAGTGAGTCTGGTTCCCTAACTGAGCAACAAGGTATATAAGATAATTTCATCATCATGAAAATTTAAACTAAAGTAAGCCATAGTCAGTGCTAAGAAAGCACCTATGGTACCAACTCATAGATAAATATTATGTTTTTGTGTCCTATAGTAAAAATAAAAATCACAAGATTTTTTTTAATGATGATTAGTTATTCTGAAGTCTAGTAGAACCATATGAAGAATGGGGCTATGAAAGTAGCTGTGTTGTAACAACCATTCAAGAGTAAACAACATATTAGAGCATGGATATGTCCTGGGTAGAATCAAACATTGCGCTATGACAGTCTAGCACTTGACAAAACGCGTCCCTCATTATTATCAGAGTCCTATTGCGTTGAGGGGCTGTGAAGCCTCTAAAAGCTCTTTCATGGGTTACATAGCTCCATTCTTTGCTGGTGTGAGTTTAAAGAGAAAACACCATTTATACTTTATGCCATCAGTGCGTAGAGCATCTTTTTCTGGGTATAAAAGTCTGTTTTTGAAGGTTTGAGGAAGCAAGATCTGCAAGTAGTTGTGAAGCGACACATACAAACATTATAGGATATTCCCAGGCAGCTTTCAAGAGTTTTTCCTTTTGTAGTAAAATAGTGTGTAAATATACAACTGCATCTTGTCAGTTATTTCTGGCCTAGGCTGCAAAGCCCTGTAGGCTCTGTCTAATAATAATTCATGAGCATCTCTTGTAGGCAATAGTCTGGAAAAAGTGAGGTAGAAAATCTGCTTCATTAAATGCATTTTCAGGTGTCCTACCATTTCTATTATTAGTTAATGGAGGACAAGGGGAGCTTCATGAGTTTTCTAAAGATGTAAGCTGTGCTTGTAATGCCACATCATATCAGTCTACTGCTATATAGCTGTCTGCTGGTGGTTAGGGACAGAGCTCTCCAAGCAAGAAGTGATACTCCTGGTGTCCCAGGTCACCCTTCAGAAAATTATTTAATTACAAAAATATACTGTTAAAACAAGGATGGCTGTTAAGATTTTATAATATGGAAGTAACATGGGCAAACAAAACTTACAGTTTATTGTGTATAATGGACATGTGCAACAATTTTTTTAATTATAATTTTTGGAGTATTTGAACTGTTTTAGACCTGACCATATTGTCCTTTAATACAATTTTTACTTTTATGGATTCTCAATATTGACCCAAAGCTAGCACAGGACAATTAGTCACCAATGTTTAAGCGCATTAGTTGACACCATTTCAAAATGCATTGTTGCTGCCTTATTGGTTTAGTTGAATTGAATTTATGGGCTGTAAATAGCACAACTTTCCTGTGTTCATGGAAGCATAAGCATGAAGTAAAGGTCCACTAATTGTCTGATTGATAAATATTGACTCTTAATTGATGTTGAGTAGCAACTATGTGATAAGCAAGCTAATATGTAGAAATAGTACAATCAATGGCGCTTGATACACAGAGACTGGAAACACAAATCTATGAGTCAAAGACTCGTACTCTATTTTTGTGTTTATGCTTTTATAACTTAGCGATTGATGACTGCACTAGCACTGTTGACTGCACTTCAACATAAATGTCACTCTGAGAATGTGTAATGTGGATAATACTGTGCACAACTCAAAACATTCTGCTTTCTCAAAATTACATACTACATACTAGGCCAAGTTGACACCAAATTAACACCTTGAGCTCTTTGTCATGCTCCTCAAACCATTCCTGAACAATTTTTGCAGTATTATCCTGCTGAAAGAGGCCATTGCCATCAGGGAATACGGTTGTCATGAAAGGGTGTACTTAGTCTGCAAGAATATTTAGATAGAGGGTACATGTCAATGTAACATCCACATGAATGCTAGGATGCAAGGTTTCCCAGCAGAACAGTGCCCAGAGCATCACTCTGCCTCTGATGACTTGCCTTCTTTCCATAGTGCATTCTTGTGCCACCTCCTCCCCAGGTAAACGACGCACACACCCGGTAGTCCACATGATGTAAAAGAAAACGTGATTTATCAGACCAGGCCGCCTTCTTCCATTGCTCCATGGTCCAGTTCTGCCGCTCATGTGCCAATTGTAGGTGCTTTCGGCGGTAAACAGTGGTCAGCATGGGCACTCTGACTGATCTGCGGCCATGTAGCCACATACACAGCAAGCTGCAATGCACTTTCTATTATAGCCAGCATTAACTTTTTCAGCAATTTGTGCTTTTCTGTGGGATTGGACCAGATGGGCTAGCCTTCGCTCCCTACGCACATCAAGACCCTGTTGCCGGTTCAAAAGTTGTCCTTCCTTGGACTAACCACTGCATACCAGTAACACCCCACAAGATCTGAAGTTTTGGAAATGCTCTGACCCAGTTGTCTAGCCATCACAATTTGGCCCTTGTCACAGTCTCCACATTTTCTTACACTTTTGTGAGAGTTAGCAGTTACTCCATTGGTTTGTTCAGGGGGTAGGCGTAGCTGATGATTGGAATTCACCCATGCCAGTTAATGCTGGCATTTCTGACCACCAGTGTAGAGCCCTTCCATTCAGATTATATATTTAGGTTGCTATGTAGTTTGTAGACAGCATTACAGCATGATTCAGATAACATAATACGTTATATGTATAATGTAATATAGTATGCATTTTAACCAAAATTGTGATGAGACATTTGATATGATGTTCCTCACTGGTGTTCTACAAAGTCTTTACATTTGTTTCATCTGTAATTCCTTCCTCCAAAATCATGCTCTCACACTTACTACTTTTCTACTGTGTGTGTGTGTGTGTGTGTGTGTGTGTGTGTGTGTGTGTGTGGTTTTTTTTATGTAAAAAAACATGCATTATAAAATGATTAAAAATTATAAAATTTACAAATAATGGGTACAAGGTATATTTGTTGTCTTTAGTGTACCCTTATGAGCTGTAACTGCTGTGTAAGTGCAAAATCCAATAATCATTATACCTTGAGGCGCTGAAGCTTATTTATCCATTTATTTTATTCCAACAGTGGAGAGCTCCACAGCTATAAACAGATGATCTTTACTTTTTTATAGTGTAACTAGGTTGAGAACACCATGTTTTGTAGTGCATACACATACTAATGATAGCTGTTGTCAGCGCTTATCCTTACTTTCCCTTAAGCCTACATCCCAGCGTCAAGGGTACCTCATTGTTTGCTACCTTACAATAACATATAAGTTCAAACACCATTAAAATGCAGTTAAAATGAGATGCACTAACCTCTCAGGTATATATATATATATATATATATATATATATATATATATATATATATATATATATATATATATATATAATACAGAGAGAATGAGCGAGAGGTTGGCTTGCTTATTTCCTTGGTTGATGTACTACAGAGATGCGAGTGGCTGTAATATTTTATTTATGAGTGGCTGTAATTAACAGCAGGGGTGTCCAAAGGTTGGTTATATTTTCATTATTATGTTGGTTTTTTAATACAAAAGTATTTCTAGGCTTTTCGTAGGAGGTGGCAGCTAGTGCGCAAGTAATGGCCCTGGAGATACCTTTCTGCATGCTTTATAGCTGACTGGTTGTTGTTGTTGTTGTTTTTTTAATTTCTGTGAACCATATTTTTCTTTTCACTTTAACAAATAATAATTGTTATATATTAATTGGTATATTGGTGTATTGTATAGTAGTTTAGATCTCTACTCATTTGCCATTATACAACATGATTAATCTAGTTGTTGCTAGCTGTACTTATTTCCATCAAATTAATTTGCCATAAAATATCAACTTGCAAAACTGATGCATTCCAAACACAAATACATAGAACGCTGTCATATCTGTTACAGTGGCATACCTCATTGAGGTCAGATTCCCAAAGATAGCAATGATGCAGTTCTGAATCATTGCTGCAGATGATTCTGCCAATATTCTAGCATGCATAACCAAACTATATTTCATATGTACAGGATACAGTGTGCTCTGGTCATTATTGTGATTAAGCAAATACTTGCATTATTTACTTGTCATGTAGAATACTGTCATAATAGTTACAATGGTAATCTGGAAATGACCTACTATTTCCTATCCAGGTATTTATTTAATTCTGCTCTAGCCATAGGTGTAGAAAAGGAGGGATGCTGTGTCCCATGAAATTGAGACATGCTTTGACAGAATGACTAGTTTACAGAAAATGAAGTGACTGAGGAATGCAGAACGCAAACCAGTGCCATGTGCTGCCATTTACTCAAGTGCACCTAGATTTCTGACAAAACACATATGTTTACAGAGTAAAATGGCTACATTTGCATCAGGGTCTTTTTTGTTTACGTAACATATAGAAAAACCAAATGATAAAGGGATAATGAGCTTTCCTTGTTGTGTGGACAGATACACAGCCTTTTTCACTTTGTAACAGATTTGATTTTTGCAGACTTCATTTTAGCACCAGCCTTCAGCTATTGGAGATCAGGGTGTAAATGTATTGAAGTGTGATTTTCACAAATCACTGATATTCGGCGATCATGCCTACTAAATTTAAAGTGGCAATGTGATTAAAGGCAAGTTTTGCCTTTAATCACATTGCCACTTTAAATTTAGTAGGCATGATCGCTGAATATCAGTGATTTGTAAAAATCTCACTTTAGTACATTTACCCCCCCAGGTCTCATCCTATTCTCATTTTGCACATACCAGTTTTACTAAAATCACACTTGCCCACTCTCACAGGAGACTCCTGAATTCCAGGCTACTCTCCCGCATCCTGCTCATTTCCAGTAAACTGCACCAATCACATAATTTTGGCCCTGCCCCGTGGGATAAAATGGTGCTATCACGTCATTGGAGACAAATTTACACAATACTCTGCGCCCCAACCCCCTGCATCTTCACACTTCATCTCCGGTATCTTCCAGAGGGAAAGGGTAGAAAGTTGGTAAGTATGACTAAGATGTTGAACTGTTTACCCACAAATACACACAAGTGCCGCACGTAAAATACAGTCCTGATGTTTCCTCACTGTTATGTCTAATTGAAGCATAAATGAGGCAAAACCGAACAGTATTTTTGGAGAAAAAAATAAGTTGAATTTAATGAGAGAGATGGCTTTAAAGTGGTAGGAGGGTGGACTTTTGATGTCATGTACACACTTTTGTTCAGATTTTCCATCTCTCGGTACACCTAGGTACTGCAGCCGCATCTCCTGCGAGCAGGGAATAGCCGTGCATCTGTGATGTGTGTAGGTCGGGACATCAAGGGGCATGGGAGTGCTTAGGAAGTGACACAGAAAAAATAGCAGACTTCATCCAAAGTAAAATAGACCTTGTTACATAACCAAACTTAAGCTGCTTTTATTTTAATTAAATAATTTATTGCTTTGTCTTATTTAGTTTTCATTTTGAGTGTAGCGGTGTATGAAGTAAACAGTGTCCCAGCAGTTAAAATAAATTAAGACCCTCCATGACCCACCCTAGCCACAACTATGTACTATACAACAATGTCCCTGTTCTCATACACATGAAGCTATGCCGCATTCTGGGACCAAAAATCAGGATTATTAGGAGTTATGGTCGAAAGTATTGTAAATGATTCCAGAAACCTTTGCACCAGTAATAAAGAATGCTGTGAAAATAACCTCTTTGTGTAGTGGACTCAACACCATAGTGACCTGACCACATCCCCTTTTGTGCGCACGCTAATGTCTCAAATGGAGGACTTCAGATGTTCAGAGGTATTATGTATCGGTGATCATTTGCATCAGATCAAAGAACCATAACTACTGTGGTACATATGGGCAGCACAGTGGCCTAGTGGTTATCACTTCTGCCTCACAGCACTAGGGTCATGAGTTCGATTTCCGACCATGGTCTTATCTGTGTGGAGTTTCTATGTTCTCCCTGTGTTTGTGTGGGTTTCCTCCGGGTGCTCCGGTTTCCTCCCACACTCCAAAAAAACCCCATACTGGTAGGTTAATTGGCTGCTATCAAAAATTTACCTTAGTCTTTGTCTGTCTTCTTGTCTGTCTATATCCCTCTGTCTGTGTCTGTGTGAGTGTGTGTCTATATTAGGGAATTTAGACTGTAAGCTCCAATGAAGCAGGGACTGATGTGAATGAGTTCTCTGTACAGTGCTGCGGAATTAGTGGCGCTATATAAATAAATGATGATGATGATGACATATAGCACCTTTCCAAATATAAACGTTACACCTGTCAAATAAAGATGGGAATTTGTATGTTAAATGTAATTTTCTTGATGAGGATAATTGCTGGCATTGTTTAAAATGTGGAGTTTTTATGGCAGTGTCATCTTCAAGTCTATAAAAGTGCACATAACATACTGGACAGACATACAAAGCGCTTTGTGCGATTTATAAGTGTACAAAAAAATCCACAACTTTTCTGTGCTTCCTGGAGGGAGCATAGGAAAAAAGTGCGGCCTAATACGCAAATGCTGGAACTCTTCTCAAGAGATGTCCTGCATTCTGCACTATGCGTAGTCCCAGGCGTTACCTTCCCTCAGGTGCTGGGACTAGGAAAGCCAGCGCACACACCCTGCATTTGCATACAGAGTGCCGTTTTTCCTTCAATCGTAAAGAGGTAGTATAGAAGAGCTGACATTTTTTTGTACACTTACAAATATTATCCAAGTATGATCTAAAAAAGTGACAAGTTCTATTTAACTGTCACAATTAGTACTATTACCGGTTTGGTCTCACTGCAGCTGCCTTTCTCTATCATCAGTATTAAGACTACATTTTCAATAAATAGTTAGATTGCTTGGCTACAATAACAATACATCATGTTTGTAACACTTAAAATACTGAAATACCCAAACATACAACAAATTAGTTGCCAATTCCAATGTCCTCAGTGATAATGCATAGTTGTGAAGGGTGCAAATGTGTGTGTAGAATTTATTTTTCCAAATACAGTAAAGATAATTTGTGTATATTAGTAATACAATTTGATTGCTCTGTCTTGCCGTTTTGCCCACAATCCGCCGTGTCCCATGATGGAACTGAAGGTCATTTTCTAAAGGTAATTTACTGACTGCAAAATATACAGATGGGAAGTCTTACCTTGCTCACGCACAGGTGTGCGCCTTCATGAAGCAACTCTGTGCAGAGCACAGAGGAGAAAGTGCTGGGTGGACAAGTGAAAAACCTTATCAGCTTTGGACTGCCGCCTTAATTACTTATATGGTTCCCATTTTTCTCTTAAAGTAGCCTTATTTATATATCAAATAAATCAGCACAGCAAAGTGACATTGGACCAGTCTTTAGTGCAAGTCACATTTGTGCTATTTTATGTTTTTCAATACACTGGTAGCATTACACACCTTAAATACCCCCTCCCATATAAGCTGTGCCTGGCTGGGGCAAATGGTGTTCCGTTGCAAGTACAGTTTAAAAGCCTGATTAACAAAGAACTGCAAAGGGCATATAATTACTTTTTTGTGGCCTCCTGTTAAACTAGCACTGACCGCCAAAATGTCCTCTGCCCTTTGAAACTTATTTAAATATTTTGTCCTGCAACTCTAAATTTTGCATGTGGTCACAGGAGGGATGCAGTTGTAAGCTTAGCCCACATCCAGCAAAGAACTCCTAGATCTGACCCATGCCATCTTGACCCGATCCATTTCCTTACCCTTATATACAGATGCGATCATGCAAAGATAAGTGCATGCCCCAAACTGCATTTGTGCAATTTTACCACTTCTTGTAGTAAATGACCCTTTGTGTCTGTGCAATTTTGGAATGTAAAATAAATTGTAAGTCATCTGAAATGGGCATTGAAAGGAATACTCCTTCATAAAAGCACATTAAATTACCAAGTTACAATATTCATAATGAGAAATGTAGAAAAACAATCACTACTTGGTTTGTAGAGCTTCTGCTGATGTAAAAATTGGCATGTTACCAGACTGTAATAAGGAGCACAGAGATGCTACTGTGTATCAAACTACCTGGAAGAAGACAAAATGGTTGTTTGTATTGTTGAAGCTTGTGTAATGCTGTGAGGAACTTGAGAAAGCAGCTTCATGGTTCAATGGCCTAAAACCAGGATTTGTTTAACTTCTACTTGTGCTGAGTTCAGACAGTATATTTGTATACTGTGTGTTTACCCCAATTACTACCTTATTATAACCTACTATTCGAAATATTTTAGTCTTCTATTCATTATACAGCAGTTTGTTGTGTTACCCACTTTCCCCTAACGTTATGGTGAATGCAAATAACATGCTCTAATTTTGGGTATGAGGAATGATTGCCTGTAAGGATGTAGGAGAGAGATGTTAAAATAAATCATTCAATATTTATTTACTAACTAGTGTCCTAGTTTATTTTTGTTCTCAGATAGCTCAATCACATTTTACAAATGTGTGGGTGTACATAGTTAGTTTTGGGTGGTGTAATCCATTTTGTGTTACTTACGAGTCACAAAAGTGTAAAACCAGCAGCACAAATGCTTGTTTGTGACATCACGCACCTGTGTAAGTGTACCTAGCTTTACAGGCCAAGATGATGGTGTCTTTGGGAATTAGAGGTATGTCTGATGGGAGGAGTTGGATAGACTGGGGCATTTCATGCAGAGTGCAGGAGCGAGATAATTTGCCAGAGGATTATTTAATGAAAAAATAAAGAGATGGAGAGGGCACATTTACAGGCGAGTTCCCTGGTTTACAAGAGCGTGCACAGCCTTATTCTCTCCACAAAAGGACTCGAATTCTCTGACGTCCTAGAGATCAACTCTTATTCATATATTTATATTGTGCCATATTTTGCATCTTTCACTTGGACTTCTGCAGGCAAGCTCATGTTTAGACTTCAGACACACAAAGTGATAAACGTAATAAAGACAGTCCGTATGTCCCCTCACTTCCATTATTAATTAAGACAAAAACCAAGCAATATTAAAGGAGGATAACAGAGATTAAAGGAATAAAGTGGGTGGTTTTTAAGAAAGTACCAGGTTGATATGATGGTTTTTACTGTTTTCAGCCTGCTCATTTTCCAGAAGATCCGCCAGCCCAAAAAGCTAGGCGTAGATTTATTTTATTGGGCTGTTTTTTAAGATTGGGAAGTGGGTGTGTCCATTGAGATGTGACTGGCAGACAAGTAGGCAAACAGAAAAAAAGCTTTGCAGGTCTGAAAATATTATGTCTCATAAATTACCCTTATTGAGTTATATGTTTCTAGGCTTTAATAAGAAAAATCTTTGTTTCAATAATTTAAGTCAAATTAAAAATACAAAAAGAGATGGAAAACCTTTAATATAAGTACATAAAATAGAATTAGCAGTCAAATCATTATCTGTACTCCGAAACCTTATACAGTATGTGACCAGCAGCTGGTTATAAGAAGGAAGATGTTTTGTGTAATGTCTAGTTCATCAGGCTTCTGTCTTGACTTTATTCCTAGTAGTTGCTTATTACTAAAAAAAGGTAATAAAAATTTCACAAAATTATTTTACTGAAAACTATAGTGCCGAATTTAAGTAAATTGTAGAATATGTTTCAAACAATAACATACATTTAATCTAAACTTTAAATTTAAAAAAGTTACAGAGTTAAAGTGCAAATTCAGTACACCTAGAACACATTATGTAACAATTACAACAAAAGGATACAACAAAACATAATAATATTTAGTAGAAAAAAAGAATAATGCCACCCTAAACGCTGGGATTAGCCAAGGTGAAGCTGAAGGTAACGTTCCTCACTCCCAGTTTTAAGATTACTATTAAACCAAATTCACAAAAATACGTTTTAAACAATGGTGGAAACATTTGATTTAATGTGAAATTCACTATGGTTTCCATTAATAAAGTGGTGTTATTAACAACCTTTTTTTATATCTATTTCTACTTTTGATCATTTTACCCGTAATATTACTGTTTCATTTTTAAAGAAGATATGTAGTCAAAATTGATTAGGTATTTTTAATATATGGCTTAGTGCAACCAACTATTGCAAATCATAGGGATATTAGAGGTCACCAAGGAGGCCTGACCATTTAAAATCTGTTTCTTATACAGGTGTCAGAAATCAGGCTTTAAATATCTGTAATAATTTTCAGTAGGGGTACATTATTTCTTATCTTACAACAGTCCCCCTTATGAAGTAATGACATCAGAATGCACTGTTTTTACAAATATTATATACAAGAGTTTATACATGATTAACATCACTTGTGTTTTATAGAACAACTTACAAAACCATGTAAAATGGTTGAGCAACATAAATATTAACAATAATAGTAATGTTAACAGTTTTAGATTATTTTCAAAATTCTTCTCTGTTCAGAAATATTATTGCATAATTTAGTTATCATGACAAATCTAAAAGTGGGTGCAAAAGCTGGAGGTAATGATCAATAATTAGAATGTCTCCCACTGTGAGATCTAGCACAGCTCCAAAATATTCCTTCTTATATTTTTAAATGGACATTCGATTATTTAAACCCTAACCTCTGTGTGTTACCTTCAATAATGTCTTCTCCTTTATGATCAAACCTGCTTCTCGAATACTGAAATAATTCCTCATACGTTCATAATTGATGCATTGACCACTGCGACCTCCACCTTCTAGCTCTTTTGCTTAATTTTACTTCTTTTTTAGCTTCTTTTTATAATCACAGTTTATCACAAACGTCTGCTAGCTTACACTTTACTTCCGATCAGTCACAAAATTACTTGTACAATCCTCCTTACCTTTAAAGCAATCTGATTGACGAGTCTTTGAAGTTCCCATCAAAACTTTGTTTCCAAGCAAAGATGTAGATAGGGAATGAAAAATATCTAACAGCTGTAGGAGGGTAAACATGAATATTCTGCTTTGCTAATGAACCTCTTCTCATTTATCAGAACACCTAGGGTCCAATGTCAGAGACGGATGCAGTCTGCTTAAGTACATACCCAAAATGATGTCTGTAACTGACATTTTTCATATAGAACAGCTTGTGGACAACTAAAAGTAAATAGAAGTGACAACTTTCCTATTCAATCTTCTCCAACCATTTATGTCTGGAGAGTTCTTGTTTTCAGTTACTGGTGAGGTTGACTATATCCCAAAATGCTGGTGTTTCATTCTAGTTTAGGGGTGGAAGGCAGACTATGTTCATTAGCAAAAGATAAGCAAAACTCCATGGATTTGCTCTTTCAAGAGTTTTAATGAAGAGTGTTGCAAAATAGAATTTATTTTCAAGCCATACTTTGTATACCATGTAATAAAAAAAAAATAAAAAAATAAAAGATTTTTTTTAAATGTATGTAATAAAAAACATTTGTAATATGGAATTCTGCAGTGTGTGCTTTGACATAAATCTTGTAAATTTTATATTACGTAGCACTGGCAAGAAATAGTGTATAGTGCGTATTACCCTGCAGCTGAACACACCTGAATTAAGAGTTATATGCAGCTGCACTCTGGCCCCCTCCTATAAATGTGCTTCATTATGTTTCTGTAAGGGAAAAAATATGGAAAATAGCACGCCATTCATCCTGTGTTTCCAATTAAGAGGTAATGTTATTTCTGTGTTTCAAGGATAATTGTTTACTGGGTTTTTTTGTGTGTATCTCTTTCTAGTCTATTTCATCATGAGGTTTATTTTTTAAAAAAATGGATAAGCAGCTGGAAAACTTACAGAACTAATAAGGTAACCAATGCTGTTGTGTGGGAGGCAGTGATGCTGTAACTGGATCCAGACTCTCTCTTTAATTAAATTAAATGGCCAATAACTTTTGTAAGCTCTTAAAGCACAGGCTCAGGAATATCTCATTCTGGATAGACTGCAAACTAAAGCTAAAAGTAGACTGTCTATGCATCAGTTGTACACATTTTCCCTTTCCTAGCACCACCTTTTAATATGAAACCTGTTCACCCTGAATGCAGAATGTATTTCACTGCTGTGATTTATGTGTATTGTCAGACATATAACTACAGTGGAAACGTGTGATTTCCATACGTTGTGGGCCGCACGTGGCACATTGATTAGCTTGCTACCTCACAACGCAGGGATCATGGGTTTGATTCCAACCAGAGCCCTACCTTTGTGCAGTGTGTATGTCCTCCCCATATTTACTTGGTTTTCTCCAGGTGTTCCCATTTTCTCCCACACAAAGATATATTGGTTGGTTAATTGGCTTCTGACAAGTTTAACCTATGTTTGTGTCCCTGTGGTAGGGAATATAAGCTGAAAGCCTTACTGGGGCAGGGACTGATGGGAATGATTACATTTTCTGGATTTCCGCTAGCCCTGAATTTTTGCCTGGACTTTGAGCTGAGGTCAGGGAAGTTGGCAATCCTTGAAAGCTAGGACACTGGATCTACTTTCATCGCTTTCAGATGAAAAGAGTACCTGCATTTTTCCTGTTTTACAGTCCTATGTGTGATTTTGATGGGTGTTCCCAATATATCTGGTGCCCAAAGCCATCTTAGTGCATGGGCACGTTGGACAGTTGCCTGGGGGCCCCATCAGCCTAGGGGCCCCATAGACTTGCCAACTTTTCAGTATATTATCCTGGGAGAGTTATTCAGAACCTTCAAACCCTCTTTATTAAAATGTGTAGGTGAACTAATCACCTCAGTATCAGCTGTTATCTGTACATGTGATCTTGCTGTTGCAAATACATATCTTGACTTTGACGAAAACAACGTACACGTACTGGTTGTACAAAAGCAAGACAAAATTAACACACATAATTTGTTGAAGCCATAAAATATAATAAAGTTTCTAATATTTTTATCATGTCAGTTGCCTCCGCCCTGCTACCTACTAAATGCAAATAATGAACGAAATGGAATGGAGCACAAAGCAGTTTGAAGGCTATAACGCAACAGTGGCTTTGTTTTGGTTTTAGGTAGGGCCCCAGTGCATTGCTTTGCCCGGGGGCCTATAATGCTGCTAAGAAGGCCCTGCTGGTGCCTGCACCTCATCTCCGAATAAGCCTGCACAATTCCTGGGGGCATCTGTGTATAGGTGAGCACATCCAGTTCTATGGATGGAGTATATATTGCTGCATTTCAGTGTTCAAAGACTGCCAGAGATGACTTCACTAAACAATGACCAAGTTGGTAAATAGACATTAAATGGTATTTCAGTTTTTTATTTTTGTAATTTTATGGTTTACTATTGTCTTTCTTCTTTGGGCATCCCTGTGAATATGAATATGGGACTCTGAAATAAATATCCCCATTCTGAAAAAACAAATATCCCAAGCTGTCATATTCTTAAATGTGAAAAAAGGGATAGGACAGAATACTTTTGTAAGGTGCTGTTTGTAGACTTGTAAAATCACTGTAAGTGCATAACATCTGTTTGAGTTATTCCATTTCCATACCTCTGATGGACATCTGTACATATATACAGTAATCAGAGCTGTCTAAGTACTAGTTGCTATGGCAACTTAAATGTGATACCCTCCTTCATGTAACCTTTAGCTGCTTCCTGCACTTAAGGAAAACACGACAACATCAGCACGCAGCATGGAGAGTGTTAGCAATTTGACCAAAGTGTGGATTCTGAATGGTACTGGCTGGTATGTGGAGGCATTGAAACTGGTATTCTGTGTGGGCTCAGGCTGGTAGGTAGGTATATTGGTACACTTTAGGGGCACAGGCTAGTATGCGGAGTGACTTGTGCTATGGTATGCTGTGGGGGCTCAGTCTGGTATTTCATGCCACTGGTGCCCATATACTGTGGGCTAAATTGCTAGGATGCTGGAGAAATTGGATACTGTGAAACAAAGGCTAGTGTTTTCAAGCACTGGTATAATGTGGTATGATTAATGATAATGTAATGATTGTATACTGTGGGAAACATGCTAAATATATACCTGGTGGTGAATGCTGTGGGGTATATTGGTCTAATTTAGACAGTAGTTGGCTATACTATCCAAAACATTTCTCTCTTAAGATTTAGCAATATGCATTTGGGCTTTTTTTGTACATAGCTGTGTAAAGTGCATCATTCGTATGCGTAGGTTTGTCATCTAATTATTCTAAAACTAGTCACCTTGAGCTCATCCAGAACTTCGTTCTCAAGCATTGCTTTGATGAATTTAATTAAGGCAAACTGCACATTCTTAAATCCATTCAGTTTAGTCGCCAAATAACCACATATCATGCAGACTCTGCATAATGTCCGTAAGGGGTGGTGGGGTTATGGATGGTGTACAGTGTTTTGTTCATCAGATGGGAACAAACAGATTGACTTTTCCTATATTTGCATAGTCCCTACTGACAAT
Organism: Mixophyes fleayi; assembly: GCF_038048845.1. Classification (NCBI taxonomy): domain Eukaryota; kingdom Metazoa; phylum Chordata; class Amphibia; order Anura; family Limnodynastidae; genus Mixophyes; species Mixophyes fleayi. The sequence goes on along the minus strand of NC_134406.1, from coordinate 165,093,304 downwards.
AAGTCATCTACTATCTATAACACTAGAAAGAATCTCTATGAATGTTTTTATTGTTTGTAAATATTTTTGTTAATAAATAATACCGGGAGAAAGTGTTTCTTGGGAAAAGAAACCCTGTAATAAAACAAAATGGCAGACAATAAATACAATAGGTTAAAAAAAATATTCTTATTAATTATTATTAACATGTGTAATTTACGAGGGAGGAAACTTCACAGAGTGGATTTAACAGTGGAAAAGTCCTGTAACTCTAAATGGGAACAATTGGAAAGGATGAGAAGTGCACATCATAGCAGAGTGGATAGGGTCAAGTTTGGAGATATTTTGAGACAAGGGAAAAGATGTGGGTGCACTTTTGTTAATGGATTTGTTTATTAGTAGAAGTGTTTTTTTATATAGGATTCACTAAAATGCAGACAGTCAATTTAGAGACTGACAGAGCAGAGCAGCAGAATGTTTTGTGAGAGACATTATCTGCTGCATTCAAAATAGTCAATGCGGAAGACTGTGAGGGCAGGAATGAAAGTTTTCGTACACTTAGTACTGATTAATAATAGACCACAATATAATAAAAAAAAAATAATAAAATTTTCTGTTCAAAAGATGTGACTCTGTGTTTGCTTGTTTACTGAAGAGATAATTGGGGGTAATTCACATTTCTCCATGTTACACGGATCAGATTTCCAGTGGTACCACATCAATAATAGAGAATAACAATCAAATTCTTGAGATCACCCTTTTGGCACAAGATGCGCTTTGAGCCGGACTCTCCTATGCATCGAATTGCTGGGATGAAACAAAGATCTGCACTGTCTGCAGATACAAAGATACATGCTGATATGCTGGTTGGGCGTTGGACTTGGTTTGTCAATAACACATTGTTAGAGGAAATTAACAAAATCAATTCCAGTTTTGACACTGGTTGAGACAACAATATTTATGAGGCAATATTATAATACAAACAAAGAATACATGACTTCATTTAGTCATGCAAAAAACTTATACTCTTATTTTTCCCAGTTGTGAAACAATAGATTTTTTCAGTGCAAATATAAAGTTTAGTGTGTCTTAATCAAATTAAAAGTATATTTTAGAGTTAAAGGTCCATTAGATCAGCAATAATGTAGAAGTTATCCACACACAGTGGGCCTTTTTTGGGCTGAAATGAGTGATAACAGAGCCAATGCAGCACTCTAATCGCAAATATTTCTCACAAAGGTGAGAAACCTATTTATTTGTGCATGTTATTAGTAGATGTATATAAAGTAGCTTGTTTGTTACATTTAATGGTTCTTTTGGTGTGAAAGAAAAATCTGAATATATACTTTTCATATATAGATGTTATATTTACTACTGGTCAACAGTAGTAAACCATATCAACCTTAAAATGCATACAGGGGGATATAGGGGCAAAGATTCATTGTGCTGACAGACAGTTTTTTTCTCTTTTATGTATTCAGCAACCGCTCATTGTTGCATACAATGCTTAAAAAAAACTTCAACAGTAGGTTTCGTAGTGAAGTTAGTCTTAAGAACAACACATTGAATTTCTCTTTGAGGTACTGTGGGGGGGGGAACACTGGTGCTGGACTACTGTGTGGGGGGGGAACACTGGTGCTGGACTACTGTGTGGGGAGAACACTGGTACTGGGCTACTGTGTGGGGAGAACGCTGGTGCTGGGCTACTGTGTGGGGAGGACACTGGTGCTGGGCTACTGTGTGGGGAGAACACTGGTGCTTGGCTACTGTGTGTGGAGAACACTGGTGCTTGGCTACTGTGTGGGGAGAACACTGGTGCTAGGAACCAGGTTGGACCTATTTTATATGCTGGAATTGTGAACAGTAAGTAGTGCATTTTACATAATGCCTGTATGTCTTTATTTGTGTACTTTCCACACCATCTGCCCGATGCTGAGTTTTAATGTATTTGCGTCCAAAGCGCAAATTTAAAATGCACAATTATGTGTATTTTCGGAGTAACACGTGAGCAACTTGTCACGTCTTTCACTAGGAATATCACTGACTGGTATTAGCGCAACTAAACTGGAAGGCGCGGAGTCTAACGCACCACCGGTGTTCACCAGGGGCAAGGAGGTTTGGGCTTAGCTGCGTGTGATGCGCAGGTCGTGGTTCTCCCAGATAGTCACCAGCGCAGTGAATGGAGAGTAGTCAGATAGGCCGAGTCGAAACCAGAGGAGCGCAGTACACTGGAGAAAGGCAAAGAGTAATCAGGAACAGTCCAAGGTTCAATACCAGTGCGGTCAGCGAAGTACAAGGGGAGATCCGGGTGAGAAGTCAAGCAAGCCAAGGAGTCAATGCACAGGAGCTAATCAGGAACAAACAATGCTGGAGCTGGATGGAACCAATACTCTGGCACCCTAATGGTGCCAGAGTGAAGTTTAAATAGAGGAGAGGAGGAAATGAGGAGGAGGATTATTTCCGGGGAAGCTTCCTGTAGCTAGGATACCTAACAAGCGGCAATTCACGCATGCGCGCGAGCCGCTACCACGCGGCCGGAAGACGAGTACTGTGGGTAGAAGGTGTCCGTCTCCGGCGCTTATGGAGGGCGCGGAGACGACACCTGACACAACTCGACATAATTTGTTAAATGCATCTGATTGATAAATATATGTGCTACTTGATGTTGATGACTGGTGTTTTAATGTAGAATTAAAGAACAATACATTTTTAAAAACCTACATACCCCCAAAAAATGCACCAGCATTCACAAAGCAATAACCAGCACCAGGCTAAGTCTAGGCCTCTGTGGTTTCCGCTATGCTTACTGTTGCATTTGCTCCTCATAAGTCTCACGAGCATGATCCTCTACCCTATGTCTTATGTCTGTATTCCTCGCTGTCTCTGTTCTGTCTTATGCTGAATTGTTTTTGTAAGCCATGCAATTTGTTCTGTTATTTGCACTGATGCATTTATTATTCTATTATCTGTACCCATTGTTATACTGTATATGTCTTTCATATGTTCTTTGTAATTTTAATATCTACGTCTATGGGAGCTTTAGCGTGCATCAAAATTGACGCAACGGAGTGCAAAGTGACTTAAATGCATTTCAGAAAGTGTGTGTGTGTCCATCTCTATATTTCTATACTTCTAAAATCATAACCTTTTATTAACTATACAAACTATCTATTTGCTCTTATTTCAGCATCTGGCGATGTTAGTTATTTGAATATTGTACCTATTGACTCAGCATTCCATATATGTCTGGTGTTACAGCATACTTGCCAACTCTCCCGGAATGTCCGGGAGACTCCCGCATTTTGTGAGAGTCTCCCGGACTCCCGGGCGAGTGTGGCAATCTCCCGAATTCTGCCCACTTCACTAGGAAGTGCCCCACTTCCTAGTGAAGTGGGCAGAATTAGATCCCAAACGCCGCGATTCCCGGTGAATCGCGGCGTTTGGCCCCGCCCCCGCTGTCAAATGACGCAATTTGCGTCATGACGTCACAGGGGGCGGGGCCGAAATGACGCGATTTCGGCCACCCCGCCCCTTCACGCCCCCCTCCACTGGCTGGCTCCCGGAAGGGAGCTGAAGAAAGTAGGTAAGTATGTGTTACAGTCCCACGACTGCTTACTTATGCATCTGGATTCACAGTCTTACCGCAAATTCCCTCTGCGAGATCTATATCTGAGGTCTGTACTGATGGTGATCGTTGTTTTCAATAAGTATCTGCACAATTGGAGCAATGGTTCTATAGTGCTATAACACACTTGATTTTCTGTGTCTCCCCTTGATTAGCTATTGATATTTATCACACCATGAAAATATCCCCTATGGGATTTAATAGCTGTTCTCATCAATAGCAGATGTATTTGAATTAATATATCTAACATCAAAGGTAACTTTAGTCCTTCACTCCTATCCAGGGTGCATTCTACATCATTTCATATCCCCTACCTGTTATAGATCAGAGACCGAGCATCTGGAGTATGTATTGTTCCCAATTGTAAAGCACTACGGAATCTGCTGGCACTATATAAATAAATGTTGAAATGTTGTTGATGATTATATATATATATAATGAGAGTTGAGAATGAAGGCATAGATGTTTCTCGCCTCCTCTGATCTGTGTGCAGCCACTCATAATACTACTACATTGTATTCATTTTGGTTGTGAAGGTTATATATAATGTACTTATTCTTATAATGTAAGTGAATCACTCTTAGGTTTCTTTTGTTATTATCAAATCCTTCTGATACAGCTTTGATATATCCCCTACAGGACTTAGATCTCATGTCTATGTTATCCCTCGCGGTCATTACACCGCATTCTCATGGTCATGACATCCCAACAGATTTATCTTGGACTTGTAGTTGCTGTATATCACCTTAAACTAAATCGCCATGAATTGAACAAGAGAAAGTTGATAAAACTAAATAATAAAATAATGTCACTGGTTTTAATAAGGATCATACATATTTTTAATGCATACTTAATAATGGTTGTGATTTTAATGAATGGAATAATAATACAATATACAAGTGTAACTAATTTGTTAGTGCAGTATACCAAATAACTCTTTGCTCTCTACAGTTGTACTGACTATATATAAATTAAGCAGCACCTCTCTAGATTGGTTAGTTACTATCAAGAGAGGCTATGGTAGTGAACAAAAGAATCCCTGCTGGAGGTAGCCAGATTTCTTTCCCTGCTTGGGATATAACACACTTTTCTGTGTACTGGTTTTTCTAAATGCAGTTGATTATGAAAGTAGATCTTTTCTAATTAAAATAGGGATTGCACATTATTAGTTTTCCACTTGTGTCTATGGTTGACAATTCATTTTACATCCGCCGAGAAATGAATGCAAATATTCATAAGTGTCTCTGTAAAAAGGCATATTCAATATTTTAGAAAACGTTTAAAGGAAAATAAAGAACAGCTTATGTATCCTGTTCAATGTGTCAACAGCAGGCAATGTGATTTAACACTGTGTAAGAGTATAGTTTATTTAGCTAACTTTTAATGTTAATTTTTGTGATACAATAGCAATACAATATACAAATGCTGTAGAAGTATTTACAACTGTGTATAAGTTTACCTCCTCTTCCCCTAGCGTGCTTTTATATTTTATGTATATTAACTGTAGATCTCCTCAGGGTTAAAATAATTATGAATTTGGATTTGAATAACTATTTTTAGATCTATAGATATTTTGGGAAATGCCAGCAAATCATTTTTATAATCATTATTTTGATAATGGTGACATTTAACCAAATTTCTTACATTAACCATTAGATCTACTTACAGACTGGAAATAGAGAATGGAATTTTATTTGCCATCATTAAAATATATTCATGTCCGTTATGTAAGTGTTCTAGTTCCTCAACAAGGCAGCCTTGGGGTTTTGCTTATGTAATACATTATAAAGCAGAGTTTCTCATGCATAAATTGTTTTAATTGCTGCAACACAAACTATTTCTACATTTTCAAGTCAGTGTTTTGCCTGTTCATATAATCCAGTGGTAACATACAATGTAAGAGTTTTTATGTTGGTTTTTCTTAAGAAATTTTTTGCACAGAGACATGGTAGTAATATTTTCCTAAAAGGCAAAAGCGTAAAATATTTACACATAATATAAGTATTTTTTGGTTGTTACTCTCAATATTTCAGGTAGGTCTCCCTGGGAAAAAAGGTGCTTTTCAAGAATGGCATTCACATGGCAGACTTATGAGTTAATCCCTCTCACACTGGGTGTCTCATGAGGTCTGCTGGTAAAGAACATTCACCTGCAGACAGATCCATTTAAATAGTCTATTATAGGCTATGATTAACTCATTATACACTGAGTGGACAGTTTATTATGTATATATTAAACTATTTAGCTGCTATAAGTAATTGAAAGTAACATGCAGTGATGTAGTTAAATCTACTAAACAGACATGGTTGCATTGGGCTAAAGATGAAAGTAGGGTTGAGTAGGGTTTGCCTTCATGGCTAAGCTAAGTAGAGCTATGTGTAAGTGATTCAGGGACATGACTGCAAATTTAGCTTAATGCAGTGTTCTATCCTCCTCATCCACTTTACCTGCCCAATTGGCCCCATCTATCATCTACTCCACTCCCTCTCTCTTGAGGCCACCTTGCCCACCTCCCCTAACTATCCTTCTCTTTTGGGCCCTTCCCCTTCTCCTTCTATAATGGTTTTTGTATCCTCCATACTAAAAAGAAAAATTCCCTTCATCATCTCTCTAATTTCTGCCCTATCTCCCTCCATCCTTTTGCTTCAAAACTACTCAAACGTGTTGTATACAACCATCTCCCTTCCTTTCTCTACTCTCACTGCCTCCTTGAATCACTCCATTCTGGATTTCGCTCCCTCCACTCTTCTCCAGCGAAATTGCCCTTACAAACGCCCTGAACAACCTTTCCTCCACTATGTCTAAGAGACACTTCTCCCTTCTTATCCTTCTCAATCTCTCTGCTGCATTCGATAATGCTGAACACTCCCTCCTTTTGCAAACTCTCCAATCTAAACATTCTAAAGGTCTCTTACGTCTTTCTGCCATCTCATCTTGGATGTCCCAGCGCTTTCTTAAACGGAACATTTCTAAAACTGAAACACCCCCTCCCCATCCCGGTCTCTCTCACCTCTTTACCTCTTTCTGCAGTATAGCACTACCCTCTTCTCTGTCCCTCAAGTCCACTGCCTAGGTGTGATCCTCGACTCCTCCCTCTACTTCAAATCTCACATTCAGTTTTTCTCCAAATTCTGCCACCTCCACTTCTGGAATATATCCAACATCCATTCCTTTATCACCATGGAAACCACCAAAACACTGTAACCTCCTTCACACTGGCCTACCCAACTCTTGCTTTACCTCTCTTTAGTCTGTCCTCAGTGCTGTTGCCCGGCTTTTTATCCTACATTGGCTTTGTGTGGCCTACAGAATTAACTTTAAACGCCTTACCTTCACCTACAATGCTCTCTTCCCACTACCACCTCCCAGACTTTGCCTGGGCTGCTCTCCCACCGGTGGAATAGATTACTCTCCTCTACTCTCCAAGGCTTAAACATACCATTAAAATAATTTTCTTTATTCAAGTCTGTCAGTCCTCCTCTTAACTCCTTTGACTCAGGTATCACCACCACACTCCCACTCTGTGCCATCCTACCTTGTGTGTTCCCCTTCCCTTTAGGATGTAAGGTCTCATGAGCAGGGCTCTTTTTTTCTCATGTTCTCCTTCCACTATTTATTTAATCATTAGATGTCTGGTCTATATATAATTTGCTTTTCATGTATTATGTAATGTGTTATGGATTGCTGCTCTCTGTTAATTATATAGTACTGTAAATGTCATGGGATGGCGCTACAGACATTTTGTGACATGATATATATGTATATGTAATTTACACGTTTTGATGCCGATTTAATTGCTGGGGGGAGATATTTTTTGAAATAATCCAATTAAGGATAATGCACACCATAAATAATATATATCAGATATTGTACCCCCTTGCAAATTATTAAAGAAGGATGTTAAATGTTACTAAGGAGTACTGTGACCATAAAAAGTTACAGACCGACTGCACTTATGGTGTTATAGCTTCTGATATCCATAATAATTTACAGTAGGTGCTAAATTATTCCTGATGCATCAAGTTTCATTTTTCTTTTTGGATTTAAATCTGCTATTTAATGCTGCACTTCGTTCTTCCCTGGTGTTCATGGTACTACTTCATGTAACAATTTTTCTTGGTACGCCATGGTTTGTCTCACACCACCCCTACATAGCTGTGTGATGCTGTGGAGAGGAGGTGTGAACAAGAGGACTAATTAGAATCTGCTATTACGGACATTGTCCTCACACACTCTTTCTGCAGCCATTTTAAAGTGGTGAAGGAAAATGCTCACCACTTTAAGGAGTAATAAATCTTAGACACACAGATCCACATTGGCAGACTCAAACTCACACAGACATACACACTGATGATTACAGTGACTGACACACACACACACACACACACATAAAGTTACACACAAAGACAATAATTGATGACATTGACTGACACACAAAGTTATACTGACATACAGACTCACAAGGACAGACATTGTGCTTACATCTAAGTGAAAATGATCCTATAGGAAAAATAAGAATATTAGATGTATGTTGTTATCATATTTGCCGACTTTTAAAACCTCCCTTCCAGGAGATGCTGGAGGTAATGTCATGTTACAAGTTTATGAGGGGATGCAGGGGCTTTGCACAGCGGGGACAGGCCATGTGAAGTTGGGGCTTAATGACGCAATTTTGAGTCATTAAGCCCCAACTCCATATGGCCTCGATGGATCACTACTCTTCAGGAAATTCCAGGAGAGTAGGCAAGTATGGTGGTTATGCAATGTCAGTGACCTATGATATGATTAGTGTATCCACACTGCAATAAATGTAATATTTAACTAAAAAAAACACTTACGCATGATCACCTCTGTTTCTATGTCAGGTACTTTCATCCAAATTATTGTTATATGCTAAAAAATGTTTTTACTTTTTTTAGTCGCACAGTGCCTATTTATCCGCTAAGTACATTTCAAGATGCACGGCCACCGGTCCTTGTACTGCCCCCATAAAAAGGAGACTACTTTTGTGGATTTGTGAGTTCACCTGAAAACGAGTACGATTAAAACCGTAAAAAGGCACTTCGATGTCCATCCTACTAGCTCTTTAAGGTGACACCCATCTTTAAGTTTAACAATTTTCCCCTAAAATACTGCTCAGTTTAGCTTCACTTATTTCTTTAATCTCAAGACCGAAGTGACTTCAGGGCTGTATTTATTGGTTCTGTCACTGTACTGTTGCACATTTGAATGTTTGTATTTATTAAATTTGTTGAAGTGTGAAAAAAATGCATGTTTGTATAAGTCTACAAAGATGCAACGGGCATCTTATTGAAAGTATAGGACAATACCCGATTATTCATTTGTGGGGAGCAAAATGATATGTGTTGTCCCAAGGGGAACCACACTCTAAATTCACATTTTTCCACCTCTTTATCTCACTTAAATAATCACATTCCACAAAGCGATATCTCCATTTTTGCATGTGGGTGCATTGTGTAGGTACATTAATGTGCCTAGCCAGCACTCTGCAAGAAGCACTCTGCTTCCAGTATTTCACCAATATTTACCTGCTTCACTGTAAATGCTTGGAAAATGTGTGCTTTCAGTCATGGCCAGTTCTTGGGGTGCTTTTATTAAATGACAATGTAGATGAATCATTACTGTTTAAAAAAAAAAAAAGAAAAAAAAGGCAATTTATATATAGTGAAATTTGCAAGTGTTATTGCTGACCATAAAGGACCTTGTGAATCTAGCTGAAATGTGTTTTCTATGGAAGTTCTGTTCTGGTAACTCAATGTTTTGTTGAAGTAAGGCACAGTTGAGAGATATGTTTATTTGAGCTCATATCCAGGAGTCAACAAATATACTGTCTTAATGTCTAATAGCTGTTAGTAAAAAAAAAACAAGGCTTGTGACAATGCCTTAATCATAATATTGTAAAAAAACATTCAATAGAAAAAAGATTAACAAAATGCCCTAAGTCAGGGCTGTCCAACCTGCGGCCCTCCAGATGTTTGTGAAACTACAAGTCCCAGCATGCCCTTCCAGCTATCAACAGGTTGTCTACTGGCAAAGCATGCTGGGGCTTGTAGTTTCACAACACCTGGAGGGCCGCAGGTTGGACAGGCCTGCTAAAGTATGAATATATAATTTAAAATAATAATGTAGGATAAAATATTTAAACACAACATGTGTTACAAATGTGAGCATAGAAAGGATATATTTTCATGCAGAGATATTATTAAAGTGGTGCTGAGAACAGGTGTTAAATACAATGCATGGTGTGGAAAATAGTTAGATTTGTACCGTTTGTGACCTTTTTAGAACTGTACAAAATACCATCAACCAGCACACTATACAACAGATTGGTTTTAGAGTTTTCCTTCACCTGCTGGTTAGTGTTTTGTTTTTTTTTCTTATCATTTTATACATCACGGCGGACTGCCAATTGCTGTGTATGATTTGTATTATTTTGGAACATGTGCTGTTGACAATGGAAACTGCTGTAATAAGATAAAAAATTATGCATATCTTGATCAAGTGCTAATATCTGTAATGTGAGTAAATCATTTTACAGTAAGTGAACATCGAAAGCAGGCAGTGCTGTCATATTTCTCTTTTTATTTTTCCATTCACTGAAATTCTGAGTATTCCAGTGCATACACTATATGGACAAAAGCATTTGGACACTTGACCATTACACCAGCAGGGACTGTATTGACATTGTATTCAAATGCATATACTTTAATATGGAGTTGGTCCCCCTTTTACAGCAATAACAGGTTTCTACATGGTGTTTGAGTGTTTCTGTGGTAATTTCTGTAGAACATTTATGAGGTCAGGCACTGATGTTGGACTAGAAGGCCTGGCTCGTAATCTCTATTCCAGTTCATCCCAAATGTGTTCGATGGGGCTCTGTGTGGGAGAGTCAGGTTCTTATACATCAAACTCATCAAAACATGTCTTTGTAGTCCTTGCTTTGTGCACTGGGGCACAGTCATGTTGGAATAGAAAAGGGCCTTCCCCAAACTGTTGCTAAAACGTTGGAAGCATAGCATTGTCCAAAATAACGGTATGCTGAAGCATTAAGATTGGCCTTCATGGAGATAAGGGGCCTAGCCCAAACCCTGAAAAACAGCCTCTTACCATTATCCCTCCTCCATTAAACTTCACAGTTGGCATAATGCAGTCAGACAGGTAACGTTCTCCAGGCATGCGCTAAGCCCAGACTCGCCCATCTGACTGCTAACAGAGAATCGTGATTCGTCACTCCACAGAATACGTTTCCACTGTTCTACAGTACAGTGGTGGTGTGTTTTACATCACTCCATCTGACGCTTGGCCTTGGTGATGTGAGGCTTGCATGCAACTGCTCGGCCATGGAAACACATTCCATTAAGCTCTCGCCGCACGGTTTTTGTGCTTACATTAATGCCAGTGGGAGCTCAGAACTTTTCAGCTATGGAAACAGCAGAGCGTTGGAGACATTTACACACCATGCACCATAGCAGTCGTTTACCTTGCCCTGTGATTTTACATGATCTTCCGCTTCGTGGTTGAATTGCTGTTGTTGTTAAACGCTTCCACTTTCTAATCTCACTTACAGTTGACCGTGGAATATCCAGCAGGGATGAATTTTCACGGGTAAAATAGTAAAAGTTTTCCTAGGCGCAGTGTAACTTGTGTAAGGTAGTATGTGTAGAGCAGGGGATAAATGCATAGAGTGGGTATATACATTTCAATGTATAAGGTCCAGAACTATAAAACTATCTCAGACAATAAATCCAACCATGATAAAACACAAGGTCCCAGTTGCAGTAACAGAAGTTATTGCATGAAATATTAATAATGTAGCATGTGTGTATAACGGTACACACGAGGAAGTAGAACAAGAGAAATTAATTAAACTTCAATGTATGAAAATAAAAAAAAACATAAAAACAGTAATCTCAGTGCACTGAGGAGAACAAAACCAAACCAGAAACTGATCATAAACAGAAACAAAATGGGCATGGAAAAGTCAGCATCAATTTTCCATATAGGACAATGCTAGTCTAAGCACCAAGATGATTCTCAGTAAAAAAAAAAAAGTGGTAAAAATAGAATAGTCCTACTGATCGATAGTAATCCTTTCACATAAGAGTTAGTCTGGAATAAATAAACTAGATCTGTACAAGTGACCAGAATCGTCTTATTGGAAAGGTGACTTCCTATCACAGTACCACGCTTGAAGTCACTGAGCTCTTCAGCACAACCCATTTTGTATCACAGATGCTTGCAAGTGGAGACTGCATGGCTAGGTGCTTGATTTTATATACCTCTGGCAACGCGTCTGATTGAAACACCTCAATTCAATAATTAACAGGTGTGGCCAAATACTTTTGTATATAGTGTATATGTAATATTGTACATCCATACTTACATTAAGCTGTTGATTTTCTCCATCCAATCAATGATAGTAATACTTTTGAGCCCGGTGTAAAAGAATGTTAATTAGATAAAAAGAAAACAAGCAGACCAAAGGGAAGGAAATACAGATGTTGCTACGTGAACGAGCTGCAGATTTATAATGACATAAGAATAATAATAAGAATTTTAGTCTTTAGTTGAAGCTAAAGTGATTTTAAATATCTGTTTTTAAGCTGTATGCGTAACATCATCAAAACGGGTTGTATCATAGAAAAACCAAACGATCTCTGGATAAAAAGGCACAAATCATTATTGGCGGATGAGTGCTACAGATTATTGTGTATACTGGTACCTTCAATCAGTGTGACTGCAAATAAACATCACTTGCTTCAAAGACCTGCTTGAGAACATTTTCCATTCTGAAAATCCTACAGATTAGACCCAAAATCTAATCTGTTCCCGGCTGTTTCTGAGGTTTGGACCCAGCATCTAGTACCGCCGTGACCCAGCAGCTCTGGCCGGTGTGATAGACCAGGGAGGATTCATCGACAGCAACCCTGATCTATAGGAAGAGGTCAGGAGTACCAGCCCAGTTACACCAGTAACGGGGTACACTCGCAGCGTCAATTACCCAGAAGAAACCCGGTGCTGGATGCCGGTAAGGAGTCAGTCCAGTGGTGGCAGCACTTGTAAGCCCCTCCTACTGCATTGAGAGGGCGCGTTTGGGATAACGAAATGGAACGTGGCAAAGTAAGCCCAGCCGGTTTCCAGCAACAGCAAGACAGGGTGGCATAGGCAGTCCATCCTGTCACAATAGGACACTGGTTACTGACTAGCTTTCCTTAAGTGCTGGCAGCCATTGGCCATTAAGTTTCAGAACCAGTGCATTCTTTTGCCCCCCAACTCTTGTTGCCAGAGCTCTTTTTTTTTTCATTTTATCGCCTTGGTGACCTAGCATCCAGTGTTTGTCTATCCCTGTTATAAACAAAAATGAACCTTCTTAGACAGCTACAGCAACTTTTTGGCCATTTTAAAGAACCTAAAACTTCAGCTAGCTTACAAATACTTAGTTGATTTTCATCCAGAGAGGAATCACAGCTTCCACAGCAACAGGACTGACTTTTATTTAGTTGACATTGGTTATGGCATCACCAATGCTGTAAATGTGAATCTCTCAAGTTGTAATCATCACGAGTGTTATTTATTTTTAGTATGCACAATGAAATCATTGTTTTAGTGTTTTGTGACAATTGCTAGTTGATGGGAAGTGTTGATGAGTAAGTTATGCAATAACCAACTTCCCAGAAGATCAACCAGGAGAAATATTTATGTGTATGTACATTTGTGTACAAAACAGATGAGTACTCAGTAAGCCTTAAACATACGGATATTCATTTTTATATGCACACATAAACTAAAGATGTTCACTGACCTCCGTGTTCTGGTTTTGGTTGTGGATCTGGATTAACTTCGTGTTTTGGTTTTGACAAATCCTGATTTTTATTTTTTTCTTCTAAAATCCCTATTTATTTGCTAAAATCACATTTTTGCTTCTTTTTTTTTTTTACAGTCAATTTTGACCATCTCACAGGTCATAATATTATTTTTATACACTTTCAAACAAAGACTGCAGCGACCTGGCTGGATGCTAAGCGACAGATCAATGACACAAAAACATGACAGTTCATAGCACATCTAGGAAACATTACCACACAGCAGTTGCAGAAAAGAAAAGTGGTGCAAGATGGAATTGTCCTTGGTTCATGAAATCAGTTATGGTTCATTTGTTCGCTCCACCCGTTCCTTGGATAACTGTGGTAATTCTACAGCTAATACATTGCGACGAGCATTGACCATCCCCACCCCCCACTCCCCCCGGGATGCATGCTTTTATCAGACCCAGACCAATCCAGGGTGCCAGACAATGCACTAAAAAGAGCCATTGTAATTCACAGCAAAAAAGCAAATTAATCACTGAGCTTCGAATCAGCCCTAATTCCCAAAAAATTATAATATAGTTAAGGTACCTTTTGACGTAAAGTGCAGATTACAAACACTTTGTGCAATACTGATGAAACAGCAGCAAAGTGGAAGGTAATACATATACACGTATGCAGAAATGCTGAATTGGGCCTTCTTTATGGGTACACTATCAGACAGGACAGGATTACACATAGCACTCGTGGATAGACTCTCCTCAGGAATTTGTGTCATTTTTTTAATCTGAACATACATTTTCCTCTAATGCCTTTCTGTTTTCTTCCGGCTCGGCTTTTACACGTAAAAGTATTTGGACACCACTTTTGGAGTCCAAATGACAAGGTCTTGCTTGGTCATGACTGACCTTACAAGAAGATGCCTCATTGACAGTTGGAGAACTAGCACTCATAGAGAAGGCCTCATTCTTTCCTTGCCACTGTGTGTGTAGAATGGCATGTTGGCAAAAAAAATTTTCAGCAGATAACTTTGTCTGGATTACAGGTCTTTTTTCTTGACCAAGGTAAAAGGTGTTTTTTTTACATTTTTGTTTCCCTGACTTAAAAACACTATGCACTTTAACATAGGCTTTAGCAGATGACGTACAGGGATTACTCTCATCATGACTGGTGCCAGCAGCTGCTTGGTGCTCCTGGTCTTCTGTGTACTTCTGTGAATCCATTTTGATAACACTGTACAATGTGACTGCAGATTTAGAAGACCAAGCCTGCCACGCCTATTATTTGTATTTCAGCAATGACAATTAGCATTGGAGCTCTACTGAATGTCACTGGAGACTTTGAAGAACACTGCTACTCCTCCTCTTTCTTTTCTACCTATGACACTGCACTAGAGACTGCCAAGAACTGTGCTACCCCTTCTGTGCCCCTCTGTGAAATGGCGCTTATTCGCCATGAAGGGCGGTATTTATAGAATCCAAAGCTCCCGAGATCTGACAACGTAACAACGTTTTGCCTTGTTTTCAATTCCTAGGGTGCGCGAAAGTACCGAGCTGGCTTGGCTCTGTACTTGGATCTGCTAAGATCGGGTGTGTAAGGTTCTCGGAGAACGGAGCCTGAGCATCTCTAACATAAACACCTGATAAACAAAACCTACAGTACATGTTTACTTAATATACCAATAAAGTTCATTTTTTTTTTATTATTAACATTGACTAGGCTGGCAGAATCACCCTAATACTGCTATAGGTAATTTCTTACAGTTGCACAATAAAATTATTGTTTAGGTGTTTATGAATATGTATTTAAAGGGGATTTTCACACAAATTAAATTATAAGTTGGTGAACTGATATGCACAGCATCACTCTAATTGATCAATATTGTGAATCAGCAGGTTTAAAGATATGTCTGTGAATACACATTATTAACTTCAATTATAAATATAGTATGCTCCACTATGGTGTATATCGCCCATTACTGTGTTTCAGTGACTGGGAGAACAATTACATATTCATGCAGTCAAAATATTGGTTACCATTATGGCATTGGCAGAGCAGCCATTTAAGTAGCTGCAGCTGGTGTTAAATGTCTTCTTGTTTTGTACTAAGACTGGGTGTATATTTTGGAAGCACTGCATCATAGCACAAGTTTATCAAAACTTTCTCCATTTTTGCTATTCTAGCCCACAGCTCTCACAGGTCTGATGGACGAAGAGTACAGCATTCCACTAACACAGTAATGGGGTAAATCAAGCACTACATCTTTTTAATCATTTTCTATTTTGTCAAATAAAAATGAAAAAAACATATTGCTACGGAAAACCCCTCCTATTATCATCAACTAGATTTCCTTTTTTATACTTATTCAAACAAGGTAAAACTGAGCTTGACATTTGTTAGTTTGGCTTGGAAAGTAGGTAATTTACAGCTCTTTAAAAAGAGTCATTAGTGAACCACTGGAATTATAGTTCTCACTTATGCTCCAGTGGTGCGGGGTCTTCACCTTCATATAACATTTGGGGAACGTATAATATCTCCCGATGAATGCAGAATGGTGGGCTCTCGCTGCCAAGAATTCTTTCATCCCTCAGCATAAACCTTCCAACTTCTTCTGCTACTAGGAGTATTTTGTATGAGGCATAAACATGCACTAACCAATGTCATTTTGGCTCAGCTGCGCTTTCTCCAGTAGTGCAATGCTGTCTAGTAAATGGCTACAACCCCATCGTCACTTTGTGCAGAAGCCAACCACATTCGATTGTGGTGGTACATTTTAAAAGCAGCTGATTAAGTGCACAGTGATGGAAGCTAGTGGTCAATACATAGTTAACCTGGAGGGAAAAAAACAAACATTTAAATTCCTTAAAATAAATGTTCTCTATTCAGCTGCAAAATAAGCCTTAAACATAGTTACCTCATACAATCACATGCAAGCTCCCTGAAGTATTTTGAACTTTTTCAAGGGAAGTATGTGTGGGTTGTAATGATCACCTTTCAGTGACTGGAAGAATTCTGAGGTAAGGTTAACCATTTAAATTCCAGGGTGCTAGTTAAACTAGTGTCATTATATTTTGTTTTGGATGTGTGCTGGTTTTGTTCCATTCCAGGCACTTGGTAACACTGTTGATTCCTACACTACTGCATTCCAGACATTCTTTTCGCAGGCCTCCCTCTAATCATTTGACAGCAGTCTGTGAGGCCAGCGCATAATTCAGCTCACATGAACACTTTTCAAAGAGACATAGTGAATGAAAGCTTATTTTGCAACAGCTAAACAAGGCCAAATCCAGAGAAGCATCTCAGACACTTCTGAACCGAACTAAGGTGCAATGCAAAATGTAAAGCATGTATAATGATTTAGAGCAGTACGCAGTTTGAATGTGATTGCAGCCTTTACTGGGGCCCCACAGAGTAGTCACCACCCACACTCTTTGTTCAGACTCGGAGCTCTGCCATTCAGGATTTGGGCCAGGGAAGAAGTTGGAAAAAAATTAAAGAGAGAGACCACTTTTAAAACAGCCTGCAGAATTATGTTGATTTATCGATTTTGCATTTACTGTTTTCTGAATGTCCTTTACTTTTATTTTATAGAACTTGTTTTGTCTTGTTTATATTGTTCGTATTTCTTTTGTTATGATATCTGGTTTATTCCAAAGTGTTCATGCCCCATCCTGTTTCATAGAAAGGTGAAAACGTTTTCTGTTTGACATTACCATGTGAATAGCACACTTGGCTGTTGCATGATATCACCTGTCAATATAATTCCTCTTCCCCACTTCAAAGAGCACAGTATTGTCTCATGCAAAAGACTAATATTTTCAGGTAAATTCTCAGGCTTTTCAGTTATAAATGTTAAAGTTTTTATAATAAAGCTGAATAAATCATTTAAACTTTGACGAGTTCAAAAGAGATTATTTTTTTTCTTTTAATGTTTTTTTTTGTATTATCATTTTAAATAATACTTATTTTATCTGTATTATGTTTAGTTAATCTCTTCTTTAACTGTACAGTTCCTGCAAGGGATTTCAAATATCAACAATATTTCAATATCTTTAATGTAAGTCTGGATCCACTGACAACATGAGTGGCCAGCAAGAATTGGCTGTGCTGTCCAGCTGTTTGAATAAAGAAGGCCACATTTCTTTTATTGTTATTATGAGTTTGTCGGATTAGTAGTATTAAAAAAATAAATAAATGATGACGTAATTCAGAGTCTTTAACGTTTTCACAGAGTGCACACATGCCTCCAGTGAGAGCCATGTTCTAGATAGTGATACTCCATCCTGGAGTTAAATGAATCTTCCCATTGGTGTATGTACATGAAAAAATGGTTGGCTGGGGCTAGTATTTGCTTTAAAAGTACTTGAGCACTGTAAGTGGCAATGCAGTAAAGAGGTATATTGTGTGTAAGCAGGGCCATCTTAACAACATTATGGGCCCCCGGGCAAAGCAGTGCACCGGGGCCCCTAGATATAGATATATACATGTATACAGATACAGATACAGATATAGATATATAGAGATAGATAGATGTACTTGTTCAGTTTTTTTTGCAGGTTTTTTTCTTTTGCAGGATTATTTATTCTCATTAACATCCGTGCCTATGAGGCCCCCTTGCCGGTGGGGCCCCCGGGCAGCTGCCCATCGTGCCCAATGGAAAAGATGGCCCTGTGTGTAAGCAGTCAATAAGGCAAAATAATTAGGTGGACTACACCATACTTGCCCACTCTCACAGAATGTCGTCTCCTGCACTCTCTCGAGAGCAGGCAATTCTCCTAGATCCTGCCCACTTCCTAGTGAAGTGGGCATGATGGCAGCCTTAATGATACACCTCCTCCTGCCCTCCCACCACGCCCCCCTCCCGGAGGACAAAAAGTCTTTGTTGGTAGGTATGGACTGCGCTCAATAAAAACATAGAATTGTATTTTGTTTATTAAGATTGACAGTGGCCATTAGGCATCAGCATGTGTAATATATGTAGTACTTGTATTTATACTTTATTATATACTGTATTCTTCATCCTGGAATATCAGAAGGAAACATACAATTAACCATCTATCCAAGTTGGTGTGTTGGTGAATCCATTGGTGTATCCATAGGCATGTCATGTTCTGTTAGGCACTCTCACAGCACTGAAGAAAACTTCACATAAGCTCCTGACTAGTCGTATAACAACCATGTTTATTCATGTATATTGTGATTTACTTATTTTCCATGTAATTGAAATTTGTACGTAAGAAGTTTGCACCTACTAATCTGTAATTTTTACACAAATATGGGTTTGGTAAATCTTAAAGTTATTCCACTATATAAATGCAAACAAGTTCAGTATATCTTTGTCATTTAAAATGCACATATTGGGAATCTCTCTGAAGAATTATATGTGGATCAATGTTGGTCTCCATCACTGTGAGAGAGAATCCTGCAGAATTATTGCCAGTACCCAGTGAGTGAAGTTGTACATATCTGGCATAAGGCAATGTCTGGTGGACAACATCAACTTACCTTACTGTGACATTTTAGTTAGAATGAAATACTACAATTTATTACAGAGAGTTCCACTTATTACTTTGAATTTCAAAAAGTAATTTTCAGGCCAATAGAGGGCGCTGTTAAAAAGGAACACATTGTACATGTGAAACTCATCATTCCCCAATAAAGGGGTGCAACAATGAATACATGTTCAGCACAATGGTTAGCATTGCTGCCTCATAATGCTGGGGTTATGGTTTAAGGGACTGATGTAAATGATGAAATATTCTCCTTAAAGCACAGTGTAATATGTAGGCGCTGTATAAATGACTGTTAGTAAGTATCTGTTGCCAGTATAGAGTGCTATGCAATACAATGTATTGTATACTGTACAGGTTGAAACCATAGTGTGTAAATATCAATAATAAGCAGCACCCTCTGTTCGTCAACGTGAATTCATTTTTAAAATGACATATGATCAATGAAACATGAATCGCTGAAGGGTCTTCACTGTATGTTTTACTTATGCTTTTGTTTTTAGAGAGCAAATTTAGAAATGGAACATGATGATTTACTGCCCTTTTTGCTTCTTAAAAATCAACTTACTGGCCAATAAATAGCGCTGATTCCCACTGATATTTACACTCGTCTTTCACCTTGTACTATATATTGTATGGTAATTTGTAAGGTAGCTTTCCTCTTTTGGCGGGTATATTCGTTTTTAAAAAGTAGAATGATCAAGCACATATATAGTGAATTCTTAAGCATAATGTAGTAACGTTTCTTTACTACATTATGTTTCACTCATTAATAAAAACAACAACCAATAACAAAACAATGTGTGAAATAGGAGTAAATGAAGCATCGCTTGTCATAGACCTCACACATCACTCATTTTCCCATACTCCTCATACTTGTTTGACCCTGTCAATGACTGTCTAGTACTAGTCTAATGTTTGACTGACACATATGGGTTTTGCTGACTGCTTTGTAGGATGACAAAATAAAATTTTACTTGTATCTTATAATAATGGAGATGTGTTGTCACTATTTAGTTTAATACATATTTAATTATTTTTTTAAAAAAATTCTAAACATCTGTAATCTTCACACACAATTGATGTAAATAAAATACAGTAGATGGCAGGGAGGCAGACAGCAGGAAACCAATTTTATTCCCCTAACAGATGATCTGTGGCTTCTAACACTGCTAAGAATTACTCGTTTTTTTCTAAGAATCTATATTTCCTGTAAAGTATTGTAAAGTAACAGCCAGTGTTGTTGTCTATTTATTAGTGTGAGATTTTACAGCTGTAATGCAACAATGAAAACATATACACAAAACTGCATAGAGTGTAATGAAAAATTAGGTTTATTCAAGTAATGTTTATATATAATTAGACATACTTGTATTATCTCACTTGCTCTATTTGTTATCGGTTTGTATATTAGTCCATACATTTATAATTTAACTTTCTAATTTATTAAAAACTGTCAACTGGAAGACAAGTGACCATATTAAAATGTTTATGGCGAAATGTAAATTCTGGTTCCAATAAGAGCAAAACAAAATGGAAGCTGTCACGATAAGAACATACTTTTGGCTGGAGGCACATTGTACCCACCTGCATTTACATGTCCATCTGCACGTTGTATGCAGGGGAAACGCCAAGTTGCTTGTATGTTGGTGCTGACGAACGCTAAAAATGCTGCAGGCAGTTCATAGAGCTTCTGTGGATAGCGTGAGAGATAGTATTGTAAAAAGGGAGTTTGTGGACATGGTAAAGGCACAAAGATTATTTGTATAATGGGTGGTATACGTAATTCCGGCTTTGTGCTTAGCGACATTGCCAATTGTCGGCAGTCACACTATCGATACTGTGAACCTGTCAGCACATTGGAACTGTTGGCATTTAGCCAGCCGACATAATCATGTCAGCAGGTTAAGTGCTGACAATTCCAGTGCCAGAATTATGAGCGCCACCATGTATAATAAATAGCCAGTGAAACTACTGTAATGTCTACAATAACAGCAGGTTCAACTAATTAACCAGTTATTGCTATGACTTTGGAGTGTGAAGCTGAGTGGGCATTGACTTCATAATGGGGTGATGGTGTTGTGCCAGGCCACAGGCCCACCAGTTGCCCACTCCATCCCTAAAACTGCAACCTGCAATGCTTATTTTTGTAGTTATTTAAGGATGTTATGGCCTAAATCATTTTTCTGCTGTCAATTTAGTACATGCATTTAGCACATAAATGATACACAGCAAATATGTAGAGATTGACTGTACTTGTATTGCTTAATACTCTCAAGACACACTTCTTCAAACTATATTTTTCCTTGTGTATTTAGAAATTCAGGCAGTGCTGGTGACTAGAAGGAGGCTGCAGGGAACAATCTTCCTATTGGCTAATTTCTTGTCAACATTTCCACACACCTCTGTCTAGCTATATTTAGTTTTATTAGCAGTTCCTTCATAGAGGGGTCCTCGCTGCTCAGAAAACTTTGCAATTGAACTTTGATGGCACCTGGAAATTGGAGGAGTATTGGATAAAATTATATAAATCTTAATTTCAGCAGTCAATACCACATTTCCTCCACACTTTACAGCTTTATATCTTACCAAAAGATAATGATAGGTTGGAGCAGAAGTCATATTTTGGATAGCAAATCATTTCGTGTGGAAGTGTAAAGAACATTTAAAAATGAAAAGTAATTATATGTATTGCTACTATTAATAAGACTTAGGGCTAAATTTACTAAGCTGCGGGTTTGAAAAAGTGGGGATGTTGCCTATAGCAACCAATCAGATTTTAGCTGTCATTTTGTAGAAAGTAGTAAATAAATGAAAGCTAGAATCTGATTGGTTGCTATAGGCAACATCCCCACTTTTTCAAACCCGCAGCTTAGTAAATCTAGCCCTTAGTCTACTCTTCGGAGTGACTTGGTAAGATTCTCCTACCTATTGCTAATTTGAGCTGATGACCCTTCTAACCTCTCATGATGTGTCTACTCTCAATAACCATAAAAACCATGGGCTCCTCTAAGCAGTTGTTTCAGGACTTAAAGACAATTGACTGTTATAAAACATGAACAGCTGTAGAAAATATATGAATATTTCTAGCTTGGAATTTCCAGTCAGAAACTTTATTAAGAAATGATAATTAAGGGGAACTGTTAAAGTCAAGGCAAGATCTGAAAGGCCTAAAAAAATCTGTGACATAAATGCTCGTAAAGTAGCCAGATATGCAAAGCGGAACCTACATATCAATACAGAAAAGTTTAGCTATATACTAAAAGGCACACACTGAACCTGAATACGTGAAGTGAGAACGTTTTTAATAAACTGGACCCATATTTATATATGATGCCTATGCAATTATTACAATGCTAGATAGCTTGTAGGCAAAATATAAGATAAACGGATTCTGTATACAGTAGAGCAGTGGTGGTATGGAAATTTAGAAGTGACAGTATGGAAAATGTAAGAGAATAGAACTTAATAGTTTTACAATCAAAGCAGTAGGATAGGTGGTGGTATGGCATATAACACCATATACCAGCCCACTTTGACTACTGTAATAGATTCACCATCCAAGCTACTGAGCAGACTTAGGAGACATCGAGACTCTCCAATATATAGCTGCATGTGTTTTTCAAATAAATATATATAAAAAGCCCTTTAGGTTTTCAGTTGGGGCTTGAAAGGCACAAACTAGCCTTTGCTCCAGCCCTTACTTATTCTCAACCCTCCACCTCAAGCTTAATTTGTACTAAGAAAGCTCCAAAGCCAGAGGAGACCCGGATACCTTGATATTCTATACAACTCCTGTATTCTACACTTTTAAAGTTTGAGATCAGAACAACCATTATCATTTTGAGACGTGGTCTCTTACAAGTGAAAATTTATGAAGACTGTGTGTTGCCATAACTCTGAGAATACCGGTTGTGGTATATATATATCTACTTTCTAAGAAATCATAAGCTGTAAGCTGCATAATTCATTACTCTCTATCAGGCTTCCTGCAGTGAACACTACAGAGACTATATTCTTAAAAGGAAAAGGACTGTATTTCTTAGAAGGGTTTACTTTCTACTTCTACATTAAGGTCATCTACAACATTCGGGCTACACACACAGAATATTTTCTGTATGAGGTCCCTTTCTACCTCTGCATGTTCAAGCACCCCAACCTGCAGGAGCACTGGGCGTGAGTAACACGTCGGCATTTCAGCAGCTGTTCCATTGGCTATAGGACCAAAGTAGCCCGTTCCATCATTGGGATCCCCCTCAACCCCACTAAGAACCTACACTGCACTTGATCCGGGCCGGCAATCACTATGCAGGAGTTTTTGCTCCCTTTAGCCAATTCTATGTCTGAGATGAGGTACTTAACCGATGTGGATTATGGTAAGACCCACTTCTTACAGTAATAAAACCTGTTCAAGTTTAATGGTTTACTGAGTGATCTGCAAATATTTGCATTAAAAACTTAACTTGTTGATAAAATAATACATGGAGTCTCATTACACTCTTATTTCCAGATCAATCAGCTTTCAGGAACCATTGATCAGTTGTGTTACAACTAATTGTGATGGATTTTTATTTTATTTGCACTGAAGAGGCCTGAAATCCATATGTTTCATATGTGTTAATTATGTTTATGTATTGTGCTTTGCCCCCTAAGAATGGTATGTGTACTAACAATATGTGGTGAACTCCTGTAAGCTGTGACATGCAGGACTCTCTCGCCTTTTGTTTCTGTAAATACATAGACTTGTTCAATTTTATCTTCCTAATTGTATAGCAATGCAGAACATATTGACACTATATAAAGGATAGTGTTGATGTGTAAATGTGATTATGACTGTAAGATTTAGTTTGTATAGAACTGTAGTGTCATTAGGATTTAGTATTTTCGATCATTTTAGTCACTAAGAGATGACGATAGAGGCGGTTTTCTATCACCACTTATCACGGTGAGAGAAAACCTATCACCAGCATTTATAAATAAAATGTCTCCTGCAGGTGAGTGATACTCTGCTTGCCAGTGATTCTGGCTGGCAGCGGTAAGAGAACTCTTACCTCTTCGCCAGCCAATCTTCAGTGCAGTTGCGCACTTGGGGCTTGATTCATTAGTGATCTTATCTGCTGTTTTTTGCTTATTTTAAGAAAATCCACTCTGTGCATTCCCAGAAAAGGGAGGTAAGAAGCAAAATCCACAGCGTAAGTGAAGAATTTTTTAAGTTAAGATGAAACTCCATCTTAACTTCACTCTTATCTCCCCGTTTCTTCTTAAAAATAAGCATCTTAACTTTTGCACAAGATAAGATCACTAATGAATCAGGCCCTTGGTCTATCATTCCACTTCTTAAAATAAAATAAATAAAGAAATGTAAACAATATAAAATATATATACAAAAAACATCACATTTTGACAGAAATTCTGACAGGCGGTTTTTTTTTTTTTTTTTAATTTAAATAAATAAATAAATCATTTTTTTGTAGTAATTTCCTTGCTATAGTGATAGCAGAAGTGCCCTTGCTAAATAGGCCTCCACATGCTTTGCAGGCTTTCGCTGGTTGGTAACCTCTTGGTAGAAACATTTCTCCAGGAAAACACCTGTTTTTGTCGTAGAAATTGTTTTTTCTTTTTCACTTTGGTAAATAGACCTGTATGGCTCATGCTGCTTCTCTATTTGCACAAGTGAGGCTATTTGTCCTTGGGATTGTCCTCAAAAAATCAATCTGTTCTTAGCGTTGCAGGTTTGTGAATCCACCTGCAAATGACATGGTGGAAACGTTACTTCAAAGTCCAACCGCCTTCATTAATTTCATTTTTTCTCTTCACTTAAGTCTGAGTAGATATTGGGTTTTTATTATATAGACCTCTGATCAACCGCCCATAAATAGGCGGAGAAACACATCAGGTGACGCCCATGTGTGCAGATTTATTTAGCAGCTCCCAGCTCAGTACAAACTCCATTATCAGCATTTGTTTGGAAACGGCGTGTCCTCAGAAGTTCCAGCCTTCAGTCTATCCAGGGAGTCATCTTCCATATTATTAGAAGGTACAGAGAACAATTTGTACATCATTAATAATGAGTAATAGCCTTCCAAATTGGCTTCTATTGTTGCCTAAAAGGAATAAAATTGACTGCTACTTTTCCTGTTTGTGAAGTACCTCTGTTATCGGTACATCTTGGATTCTATAAGGAGGAAATTTATAGGAACTTTGCTTTTGAAAGATTTGGAGGACTTTATAATAGTATGTTTTTCATATGGACTAATACATTTAAAAGTCTAAAGGTCTGAAGATCTTTAATAACTAAGCACTGACTGTAGAAGTTACTGAGTTTGGGAAACTCATTTTGAAGACTTTATTGTTACGCCTGCCACGTTGAGTGAATATTATGTGTATGTGTTTAATTTTTTATATATTTTATAATAAAACGCAAAGTTTTACTTATATCAGAGTTCCCTCTTTTTCAGTTTTGTTTTGCTGTAAGGTTTAACAGGTACAGTACCTGTTAAGTGGAGGCCAGTGGATAAGTTAAGCACCATTAATTATCTAATAGCGCCTGGTATTTGTTATTTTCTGTGTTTTTTTTGTATTACATATGGCACTTTTGCATTCCACAAAAGTAGAGCTGGAAAGTGCAAAACATGGGCCAATAAAATTCAAAGTCCTTAGCCAAAAGAAAAAGCCCCCTTCCCCTCCCTTTAAGTACCAATTTTGTTTTCCAAAAGGGGGAAAACCCTCGATCCACCCAAATCCACCCCTTTCATAGTACAAAATTTGATCCCCTGCATTTTAGTCTGCAAGTCCTTGCTCTTACCCATAAAAACAGGTGTATGTGCACAACAGTATGTGCATGATGTCACAAAAAAAATGCATTGTAAATGAGCCTTATTTGTGAGCATTTTATCTTTTTTCTAGATGAGAGTATATTATGAACTTTCTCAATGCTACTTCTCGGTATTTAAGAAAACATCATATTCTCTGCGCCATACTTGCCTTGTGTACATGTGTGACACACTGCCTGTTATCGCATTTAATTACACTAAGTGGGGTTAAAATAATCGTCTTGACTACAGTGAAATTCTGCAATTTTTTCATGGAAAATATTGATTTAATCTTGTAGTCCCCTTGAAGTTGGTATACGTTTATTTTCTTTCAAAGTATATTTTTTGCTTCAATGGGGGAAGAATGGCATTGTATTTAAGTCTTCAACACCGAACAAAACTCGCACATCCTCACATTGCAAGTGTAAATATTCTGTGACTTTCATGTAATAGTTTTGCTCCCAGGGTATGCCCACCTTTCAGTAATACAGAGATTCTTAACTTTGTCCCCCAGGACCAGATTAAAAGTTCTATTTACTAAAGGGAGAAACCCCATTTCTCCAGCAAAATGTTTTTTTTTCCGCTGTAGATAGGACTTCTACTAATCTATCAAGGGATTACCGCCGGTGCAGAGTTTCTCTGTGCTTATCCTGGCAAAATCTTCCCCATGCATAGGGAAACCTTTTTAAGAGGGACTGCAGCACAGAGTTATGGCCTAGTGCCTCTACAGCAACTATGCAAAGGTCTAGCAAAGGAAGACAAAGAAAGCCGCAAGCAAAAAAGCTCACAGACAAGCTGTAGATCCTGTGTCAATGAATTGATTCCTACATAATGGTTCTTGAACGCTAGACTGAAAAGTTTACATCAGAATCCTTGGTAAAAATAGCAATAGCAATCAGAACTGTTTATTGGCTTCTGTGGTTTGTAAAGCTTGGGTATCAAGGAGTCCACAAAGTTTTGTATTTGTTGAGTATGGAGATCGATCTCAAGGATGCAGCAAATACAGTTAGAGAATTATATAAGTGAGGATGTTGAGTTAGATGGAATAATCTAATAATAGTGAAATCTAATATTAGAGAACTTTGATGGGTTTACAGGCCTTTACCTAACCATGAAAAGCCATTCTAGGTAAACAGCTGTGGTGCTCTGAACTCGCCCAGAGGTCCACACACTGGGAGGAGGTGTTCTATGAAACCACAGTTTTGGGGAGTTGAGCAAGGCTTAATTCCCTCATGAGATTGGTTATTTTGATATTTTTGTAGGATGACCGGGAGAGCTAGGAATGTGCCGCAGATCTACCCTAATTGCTGGTGAAATGGAAATGCAGTCAGCAAAGTGTTCTGAAAATTATGAAGATACCTTGGTCTTTTTGTGGAATCTTTCATTTTCTGATCATGGACTCCCTTCTGTGACCCAATCTTTGCCACCTTAGAGGTAGCAGAATAATCAAGTCGTTTTACTTGTAGAAAATGTCTGTAAGCCCTCTCATTGAGCTAGGACATTTCTCTAAATGCACCTTCCGTCTCCTCCCCTTTTATCTCATTGAAATCATCTTTCCAATCATGCGACTTATATGCAAGCAACGCCCCAGATCCGCACAACTGAACACATCAGAATTTGGAAACTTTTGTATTTTGTATCCTCAGAGACATGGCCTTGTTAGCCCACAAATACATGTGCTTACCCGTAAAAATGGGTGCATTTGTGTAAAAGTAGAATTTACACTGTCGCAAATTTATAACTAAGCCTTTCTCTGTCAGTTTTGGGACATATGGTCAAGATTTCCACTAATAATAACTTTACTTTTGGTAGATTATGTTATCTTTTTTTTATAGTTTCTAAACTTAATCTTTTTTGACCTCTTTTGGTAAGCAGAACAGGAACTGCCGGATAAATCAAATGGCAAGTTAAGGTGAATGATGCTGACACGTGAACCGAAAGTTAGATATATAAACAAAATAATTTTACATTATGAATAATAATTAATTTATTAAGTGAACGTTCTCAATAATTTTACAAATGGGGTTCATGTGAGCACATGAGATGCCCAAATTAAGAACCCTTAACCATGAATGGTTTTTTTTAATCTCTTGATTTGTAACCGCAGATATTATACATATTCAAAATGTACAATACAAGCATCTTGTAAATACAGTTATTTACTATATAATAAATAGACATATTAACGAATATATGAACCAACAGTGTACAATGTCCAATGGGCCTGCTAGAGGATTCAAATTACATATGTTTGCCTAGTTATATAGAATAAACTAGAGTACAAACTCTAAAATCCCATGTGACTTTATATAGAATCAAAATACAAACATATATATCAGTGCATGTGTTTTGTATTTTGATTCTATATAAACCCACATGGTTTTAATTGAAATTCAGTTTGCTCGCATTGCTATCAACACATTTATTAGAGAAAGACAGGAACACTTTACAGGCGCCTTTAGGATTTCAGAGTTTGTACTCTGGTTTATTATATATATATATATATATATGGGAGGGTTTGATCACCCCTCCCCCCACAGTTCCCCATATGTGACAGCCAATACTGATATTTCTGGGAGAAGCGCATATAACCAAAACTCTCCATATTATATGTTTATCTAGCGCCTTTATAGGACTTCTCAATAAAACAGTAAGAGGTTCATGACATACCTGGACTTCAGTTATTTGTTTAGCTAAATCAAGAATGTGTTTCCATACTTAGATTATATGGGGGCAATCCCACCGAATGTGCAGAAATGTTCCTATGTTCCCACAGTTTCTACAGAACATAGTAGATACCTGGGAGTAGATATTAGGCAATTTAGAGGGAACTTTATGGCAATGTCGATTGAAGATTTAGCTATTCGTTGTTTGATGAACAACCATCCCTCCTGATCTAAAGAGATACCCAAGTCACTTTCCAAAGATACTTCAAATGATTCTGTAGACTGAGAGTCACGGAAGTGTATTGTTCTATGTAAAAGGCAACTTTTACACATCTTCTTTGCAGTGTATGTGCATGTTGTTTTTACTTGCGCTAGGCACCGCAGTTTAGATGGTTTCATCTGTGACAGAATTACAACCCTTTAATCTGCATGTGTTGAAATTAAGTGATTTTGTGCATATCTGGGGATGTTTATCAATAAAAAAAATGGATCTGTCCACATTGGTGTAAGTGAAAATGGATATTCTGTTTTGCTTGCTCAAGTCATCCTGGGTCTCCAAGATAAATTGAATGGTCTGAATTGAGTAAGCCGATTCTGGTCTGTAATTTCAAGGAAGCCATGGAAGAAAATTTACACTTCTAATAGAGTGTCCTCAATATCTATTTCTTTAGGCCTGGTCCAACATGTCAGGACAAAATGGGCCTGATTCAGAGTGGAAAGCAAAAAAAGTTGCATGTAAGTGTACGCGTATGTACGCCTTATTCAGAGTTGAACATTCGCCCAGGTTTAAATTAGTAGCCAATACATCCGCTTGACAACAGAAACATCCCTCAGACACTTATTTCCAACTTGCGAACATATACAAAAACCTTTTATTTTATATATTCCAAACACAAATGCTATAAGGCATCATTTAAACTTGAATAACAATATAAACATCTTTTTTTTGTTTGCTACTACATGATCAACAAATCTATAGGCGAACGACTACTAAAGTCTCAAAAAGTCACAGGTATGAATAGCCGCAGTTGTGTTCACTTTCTGAGCATGCTCACTGAGGAAAAAACGGAAAGACGCTACGTAAACAGGTGTATGTATCACTTTATACCAGGCCCAATGTGGCTATCCTGTAAGGGAAACCTCCTGCAATAGTAGGTTTTGCTAAACAGGATAAATCTTTCTGGGGTTTTTCCAATTCCAAATGAACTTGCAGCAGATTCGATGTAATTATTTCAGAAAAGGTCCTGGGACCTGGGCTGGTAATGTTTGGAACAGGTACAAAAACTTGGCAAACCATTAATTTTAATGGTATTAATTCTGCCTCACCATGTGACATAAAGTTGGTTCCATTTAGTCAAATCATGTTTAATAGAGTTAATTAATGGGTTGTATTAGCTAGTTGTATTGCTTACCTGACCACGAGTATCTGCTCTTTCACCTGTGTACCAGACCCCGGCTTACCTAATCACGAGTATCTGCTCTTTCACCTGTGTACCAGACCCCGGCTTATCTGACCACAAATGTCTGCTATACCTGCCTACCAGATTCCAGTTACTTGACCTCGAATATCTCCCTCAGCTCTACCTCTAGGGGCCGACCTGTGGACCTCCGAGCCTCCGCAGCTAAGCCTATCCCAGCTTGCAGCGGTTCTTGGCGAACACCAGGGGGTTCGTTAGACTCTGCACCACAGGCCAGCCAGAGTTGGGTAAGTATCCCATCAATTCCGTTACAATAGCGCTGCTTTGCTCAGACCTGTTTTAGGTTCAAATGCACCTATATAACACAAATCCCAGCATTTCATCAGTGGGTAGGTTTTTTTTATGTGCTTGTCTGGGTATTAGTATTGTTGAATTTCTGTGCTTTGACCATACTTGCATACATCCTGCCCACATGGGCCTCCATGGCTCGATTTGCTGTG